>NC_025997.2:92892094-93073669 GCF_000442705.2 Elaeis guineensis
TCAACAACTGTAAAAACAGTAAAATAAGAGGTAATGAGCTAGACAACCCAGTAAGCAATGATCACTTCTCAACAGATTTCATCAGGCATATAAGTAAATAATCATTTATAGAAAATAAGCATATAGAGTTCATCAATTCAAAATCAATTTCAATTATGCAATATAATTTATGCCAAATTCATTTCTTTTCCGAAAATTCAAGTTTCTTTCGAGATTTCAATTTCTTTTGTTCTTCAATTTCTTTTCATCAACCATGAGCTATGACCATATTTTTCCTGTGGCAGGGTCATAATACCGCGTATCTGCTTGCGGTAGGCTGCGAATCATCTGGCAGCTATGTCCTTTGGAGCCGCTGGTCTCGCTGGCGGTTTGTCGTTGGTCTCTCTGGCGACATGTCGCTGGTCTCGCTGGCGACATAAACCCTCAGGACAATCAATTACCAACGTATATGCCTCCATTGGCAGGGTCCTTTACATAGTCAGGTTGTCAATTCATAATGTTTCTTATATCATAATTCTTCATAAATCATATTTCATATTCTAATTTCGATAATAAAACATATAATCATGTAATATCGAAATCAATCAATATAATGCATCACGAAATCAATATGTTCAATCATGCTTCATCATAATATTTCAAATAAGATATTTTCATAGCAAAATACCATTCATCCAATTCATGCATCGTTTCACAAATCATGTCAGAAAAATACATTATAATTTACCGATAAATCTAAAAAAAGTGAAACATTACTTACCTCAAACGCATTCCAATAAATCCACATAATTCTATAAATTTTCTTCCAAAATTCTGTTCGTAGATCATATCGTGATGTCCCATGATCAAACATCCACAATCCTATACAGAATCAATTTCAATAATTAGAAAGAATACGAATACCATATTTCAACGGTTTAGATTGGGTCCGATCATCTAAGTTCATCTAATCAAAATCTAATTAGGACCTAAACGATCCAAAGTTTGACTATCAGATCAAATCAGATTCGAAGTGATAGGACCGAGGTTTCTTCATCGATTTCATAAAATCAAGTAGAGAGAGACAATTAGAGGAGAGAGAAATCAATGAGGTACAATTCGAATTGATCAGATGACACAATCCAACATTATGATTGGTCCAATATCTCGATTGGTGAAATCAACATGATCAAATCAAGTCATGGCTAGATCAAAATCATGGGTAATCAAATTTAAAGATTCATGGTCTGATTAAGGTGGGTGCCAGTACGCTGTCTGACAATCATGGATCAGGATTCTTCACTAGAATCAGATCAGGACTATTGAAAGAATTTTCTCATTGATAAATCGATCAAGAGAGAGAAATCGATCGAGAGAGAGAAATAACTTTAGAGAGAGAAAATTCTAGAGAGAGAAAATTTTAGAGAGAGAAAATTTTAGAGAGAGAAAATTTTAGAGAGAGAAAACTCATCTTGAACTCCTCAAACGATATGATTCAACAAATTCGATCGATCAGATCAAATCATGCTAAGATTATCATGTGGACAATTCAATAAGATCATGAGAAATAAAATCTAAAAATACTTGATCTGATCAAAGTGGATGTCGGTGTACCGTCCGACGATCACAGATCAAAAATTCATCACGAGGATCATTTAAATTCATCATCATTCTTCTCAAAATTTTAAAAATCTTAGGAGAGAGAAATAATCTAGGGAGAGGATTCTAGAGAGAGAAAGTAGAGAGAGAAAGTAGAGAGAGAAAGTCCAATTCTAGAGAGAGAAAATACTAATTCAAGCTGAAGAGAGAGAGGGAAGAGAGAGAAACTCTCTTTCTCATATTTTATTTTTTATATCATTATTTATTAATTTATTTTTATTCTTTTTTTTTCCTTCTTCTTTTCTTTTCCTTTTTTTTTTCTTTTTCTTTTTCTTCATGGAAGAGAGAGGAGAGAAAATCCTATTTATTATATTATTATTATTTTATTTTTTCTTCTTTCTCTTTTTTTTTTCTTTTCCTTTTTCTTTGCTTTTTCTTCTTTTCTTTTTCTTTTCTTTTCCTTCTTCTTCTTTTCTTTTTCTTTTCCTTCTTCTTCTTCTTCTTTTTCTTTTCTTCTTCCCGTGGGCTTGTTTTGGGCTGAAACAGGGGACCTTGAGGTCCCCTCGTTGGGTGGCCGGCCGGCGGCGCAGCCGGCGTGGGGCGACCATCGGCAGGAGAGGAGACGTTCCGGCGGCAAGGGGCGGCCAAACCGGTGGTCGACGGTGACCACCGGCGACGGAAAAACGGCAAAAAAAGAAGATTCTTCTGCAACAAAATCCGACGACTTCGGTCGCCGGCGAGCGTGCACATCGGCACGGGAAGGAAGGGGGAGGAGAGAGTAAGGGGAGGAAGCTTACCTCCGACGCCGGCGAGGTTTTTCCGGCGAGAAATTGGATGGCACAAGGACGGGTCTCCGTGAGGAAATTTCTGGCGATTGCCGCCATTTTGCCCCGGGATTCTTTGGTAGGAAGAAGGGAGAAGGGTCTCCCCTTTAAATAGAACCAAAGGAGAGGAGTTTGACTCCTCTCCGGTGAGGTTTTCGACTCCGATTAGGAGCCGGTCGGGAGAAGAAGACTCCCTGTGGGAGTCTTCATCAATTTTTTTTTTTTTATTTGGGCTGCTGGGCTATCACAGATGTCCTAACAACCAACCTTTGGTTGTTGGTAAGAAAGAAGAGATAGGGTCAACCAAACCTCACGCCATCAAGCTTCATCCCGTGCCTCTCTTCTCCTCTATTTTTCACGCATGCCTCCTCATCCTTTTGGCATCCAAAGCTGATCATCATCAGGTTGGTTTCGCCCCATATGGATCCCATGTTTAATTAGGAGAGGGGATAAAGAGATAAGGTAGGAAGATAAGGGTCCAAAGCTCTTAGAACTCTTGGATTTTTTGTGCCGCCTACCACCAGATTATTTGCGCCCCATATCACATGGAAATAAGGAGTTAGAGAGGGATTATTACATGCTAAAAAGAAAGGATGGCATGGGGTGTTTGGGCATCCAAATCTGGTTGGACGTGGGACATGTTGTAGTGCATGGAGAGAAGAGTTTAATCCAATTAGGACTCTTCTTTTAGGTGGCTGATTTAAATTAATTTAAATCCCAACCAATTCTAATCATATTAAAAATTGATTAGATCTAAATAGATAAAAAATCAAATCTGATTTGGAACCCAAATATTTAGATTAGATGTCACCTAATTAGAGGAGTCCTAATCCTTTTGGACTCTCTCTTAGTACTTGAGTCAAACTCAATTTAATCCTAATCCAATTAGGATTTGGTTTAGGATTTGGTGTACCCATAAAAATAAGAATTTCTAGTCCAAATAAGAACTCAAATATTCTTGTTTAGATCCTAATCTAATTAGAAATTGAGTCAAATCCAAATCTTAATTCAATTAAGAATCATTCTCTCATGCAATTTGGTTATCTAATAACCTAATCAGGTTTGATCAAATCAAATCCATGTTAAATCGAATTTAGTTAGAATTGATACAAACCCCATTGCTCAATCAAATCGAGCCAATTAGTTATTCAATTGCTAATTAATTCTCCTATAACTCACTAACTCTTTAATGAGTTACTTAATGCAACTTCTGCATTGGATCAATCATCAATCAAATTGATAATCAAATTCTATCACGATTCATAATCATAATTCAACCATTTGATCAGTCAAAAGTTTCTTTTGTATGTGACCCTATAGATTTTATTTTACTTGATAGTGAGATATATTGTGATCCCTATCACAATATCGTAGAAACTGAGTTAGAATCATTCCAACTCTGTCCACCAAGGATCATCAATCATCAAGATGATGCTCGTGGGTCTCACAATCCATCAGTAACACCTAGCAGTATATAGTGGCAATCCAACAGAATGAAAAGTAATGAACCTCTAAGTGCAGTTAATGTATAATATAGTCTCTCTATTGTGAGTCCCGACCAGATGGCAGGTCATGGATAAATCATCAAACTTCATTATCGGTCATATGATAGATTCAATCAGCTCGAGTCTATGTATGATCCTCATGAAAATTATTTTTCATTAATCACACTGCTATGGTCATAGACTTAAAGTCTCAGCTTCATAAATCTCATAGGACTACTCTTTTCTGCTATGATTGATAGATCCCATCTAGGTATACATCCTACTCTTATAGTAGACCAACTATCGCCAACATCCACTACAAGGGCTCATTGAGACCCATATTTATGTATAGTCAAACTCCAGCGCCTCACTGCTAGCAGCTGTAGCACCACAGGTCAAAGGACCAGTCATACAATTATAGCATCGAAAAAGTCATTAACGAGTGAGCAGATATCTATGTGACTTCTTGTGTTGGTCACACTCAGTGCTAGTTGTTCTCTAACAACTATCTGTACTCTCACTTCAGTGTCACTACACTGTAGATACGAGACTCATTTATCCGAAGGAAACGATCCATGCACTGGTCTATTTGGATCAATCACCATCCCTATGATGATCCTATGATCAGGAGCAATTTAGAAATTAACCATAAATGATAAATATTTCAAATTCTCAATTTTTTGAGAATATGAGTCATCATCTTGTTAATCTCTTGGATAATTCATGGATACATAAAATATGAATGGTAATACAAATGCCTATAAAGTATAAAATTATATCTTAAAAATATAATATGCGTTAGTCAAGATTGGCTTCTAGGACATACATCCAACAATCTCCCACTTGCATTAAAGCCAATCTACTATGTACCAAGTCCCATCTTCATAAGAGAGGCTTTAGTCTTAGGCTAGATGATAAGTGCATAAATTTGCCCATAAAAATATTAATTTATGAATCAAATTATTTTTATTATTTTAAAATTGATATTTCTTTGTATATTTTTGCAGGAAAGAGGTACATCAATATAAAGAGCTCAATCTACGGGTTTAAAAGGATCAAATAGGATAAAAAAATAGAGTTAAAATAGGTTTAAATTTAAAGCCGAAAGTCAATTCGTTTCGATCTGCAAGTTGATGGTCCACCATAGACCATTTGGTCCATAAAAAGGTTGGTGAGCCGCGTGAAATGCTACAGTAATATTTCACGTGGCTAAGGGAGAAATGGAAGTAAGGCCATGTGCTTTTAAATATTTAAAGAGGATGGAATGGGTGTGGCTGGTATTTAAATTTCCATGGCGTGGAGGTTTTGCGAACAAAAACAAACAGGAGCTTGTGAGCGAGCCGAAGTGGATTAGGCAGGGATGTTCACGGGCTTCTTAGCGTGTGCAATTGACATGGGTTCATGCATGGAGGGAGCAGGCGTGGTAAAGATGAGGACGTGCATGGATTGATGCAGTGAAAAGCTTGGAACGCGAAAATAGTTTCACGGTTGGAACGCGAAAATAGTTTCACGGCTAGGATGTTGGGCATTAAAATTTGAAAAAAAATTTAATCATCTATTTTTTAATCCCACATCAAAAAAATACGAAAATCTCTTCTCTCTAACATCTATAAGAAGGCTTCTATACTTATTGAAATATCTTTCTCCACTCCATAATTCTTGTAAAAGTCTATGTGACAGATAGGCATATCCATCTTTAAAATTTTTTAGCCATCTTGTTCCCACTTTTTTCTATCCTTCCAACACACGATAAGAAGAGTCAGCAAGCAAGGGAGAGGTTGGTCATAAGCTAAGAGAGAGAAGCTAGATTCTGTAAGAAATTTTATTTTCTGTTTATTTTTTGTTTCAACTCCAAGCATCGTTAATGGCTTAGGAGTTAAAATTTTTATAATTAAAATTTTTATTCAGCAATAAATTAGTTATTCTCTTTCTATTTAATTTTTATAATTTTAATTTTTATAATAGGATAGTTTAAATTTTTGCATCTTTTAATTCTATAGTTTTTAATTTCCGCAAGTTAAATTTCAGCAAGTAGAATTAGATTTTATTTTAATTTTCTTTTAGACTTCAAATCAACTATGTCTGACTAAGTAATGTAGGAACCAGATCTAGGGTTTCAGGATTAGATCTTGAAACTTTTTCAAGATCATACAGCGGAAGACTAAAATAAATCAAAATTATTTTCTAAAAGTAGAGAATCCCTAGATCTAAGATCCTATTACATGATTATTACATAGCATTAAATCAAAAATTAAAATATATAAATATAGCATGAACTACATGTTGATCATATCAACATGTTTCTATACTACATCTAATGTATGTATTAAACAATAGATCAGATTTATTACCTTGCAAGTTAGACATTCTAACCTCGCTGATCCGGGCTTGAGGATGATGTTGCAAGCCGCACACGCATCCAGCCTCTAGGAGTCATCCACACGAGCCCACGAATCTCGATCAGAAGTCCTGCTTCAGGAAATCAGCACAGTATGCTAGTACTGCGCTGATCCTTCTTTGATGGTTGATCAGGTGCCTCCTTCTTCTTGATTTGGACTCTTTCAAAAATGAAAAGTAGAAGGAGGAGTTTTAGATCTGAGACACTCTCAGGAAACTCAAGATGGAGGGAGGAAAAATATGAAGACAAATAATCTTAGAAGAAGACCCTCTTCTTCTTCTCGTTTCTCTCTCTAGACACCCTAATTTGTGTCTATTATATCTCCACGACCCAAAGGTCTTTCTCTCTGATTTTTGGATAAACCAAAGGTCTCTCAAATCTCTATCTTCTCCAAAAATTTCATGAAGCAACTCATTTTATACAGAGAGATATGATAGAGTCCTTGTCTAGGTCAAATACCTAGTCAAGGCTTATCCAAACATGGCAAGTTAAGGGGCGCCCAACTCTTGAGCACCTCCTCCATATTTTTGTGCATGGATCACCAGAAAAGGGTGCAAAATGTATACCCTAAAATCCATGAAAATTTCAAAAAAAAATTGGATAAATTCGGTGCAAAATTGAAAGAGTTTTGGATTTTTAAAACTCTATCTCATAGAATTCGAAATCCAAACTTATTCCTTTTTGATTTGATCCAAACCACCTTCCATGTAAGAAAGAAGAGAGGAAACCTTTTCTGAACGTGGGAGAGACCTAGGAGAGGGCTTTTGTCACACAAAATAAGTGGAGATTGGCGTTGAATAAGAGAGAGGGCGTGGGGAAGGCTTATGTGGTGCAAGGTAGAATCCTAGTCTTACTAGGATTCTATCTCATGACTTGTTTTAATTTAGTTTCTCAAACCAAATCAAATCAAAATTAGATCAACCCAATTAAAATAAGTTTTAACCCAATTAAGAACCTAATTTAATCAAATTAAATTAGATTTAAATCTGATTTAATTTTCTAATCAAATTAGAAATTAGATTGACCCAATTCCTAGTTAAACTAGGACTAGTTTTTCCTTACACTTGGCTTATCCAATAAACCAATTGGACTTGATCCAATCAAGCCCAAACTAAATCTAATTAAATTATATTTAATTAGACTTAATCTCAGCCCATTGGCTTAATCAAATTAAGCCAATTAGCAATCGAATTGCTAATCGATCCTCCTGCAACACTTGCACTGGGTTGAATGTCAATCGTATTGATCATTTAACCCTAGAACGATTCTTAATCGTTGATCAACCATCCGATCGAATCATGAACTCTAATGTGTGTGACCTCATAGGTCCGAACCTAAGCCGATAGTACAGAAATAAATTTTTATACCAATCGAAGTGACATCTAGCAATGGTACCCGACGACCGGATAGGTCGAATGTATAGAACAACATCCTTAGAACCCATGCAGATATAGTTTTCATATAATTCATCCCCTTGACCAAAATGATCATAGGACACCCCAGAGTTCAACTGTTAACTCTGATCAGGTTGTCCACATTGTATTTCAAAATATCAAATCCATCTGATGGATTACCCTGGCCAAGGTTTTGCTAAATTGAAATACAGCGACTCATTCTTCTCCAACTCTTAGAGTGGTCAATCCCATCTCGATCATACTCTGACTTCGCAAGTACTTGACTGTGCCTAGAAGCCTTCCATCCCTGAATTAGAAATTCAGTTAGTCCAGTACCAAAGCACAGTGAGTTGCTTGCAAGTCACTGAGACGATCTCAGGTCTAAGGGATATTTATACCTATATCCCATCAGAGACATTCTCGACAGTAGAATGCTCTGGAGTTGGTCACGTTCAATGATGATGTACCCTTATATCTCACCTGTATGCCATACCAGTGTCTCCACACTCCTTGGTTAAGAGGACAACCAACCCATATGGCCTATAGTGACCTATGCTCGATAGAAGCTGTCGTCCTTATTAACAGCCTATCATTTGATCGTGAACAATTTTAAGGACTAATCGATAAATCCTCTCTTTATCGAACTTAAATAGTCCTAAGGACTTCATCATAACAATGGAGTTCATCAGAAGATGAAAGCTTATGATGAAAATGCCAAATATATTTTATTTATTAACAAATCAATTACAATACTTGGTTGCTCAACCGTCAACAGTTTGACGATTGGCTTTTTGGGACATATTTTCCAACAACTCCCACTTATCCTAAAGCCACTCGACACAGTATCTAATACCCATCTTCGACTTGTGGTTGTCGAACTCCTTTATCGCTAGGGCTTTAGTGAAGGAGTCGGCCAGGTTCTCCTTTCCATCGATCTTATGAAGGTCGACGTCACCTCGATCCATGATCTCTCGGACCAGGTGGAAGCGGCGCAAGATATGCTTCGTCCGCTGATGTGCTTTGGGTTCCTTCACCTGAGCTATGGTACCAGTGCTGTCGCAATAGAGCAGGACTGGATCATCGAGGGAGGGTGCTACTTCGAGCTCAGTGATAGATTTCCTCAGCCACACAGCTTCTTTCGCAGCATCCGATGCTGCGATGTACTCCGCTTCACAAACAGAGTCCGCCACAGTATGCTGCTTGAAACTCTTCCAGCAGATGGCTCCACCATTCAGAGTAAAGATATAATCCGACACGCTCTTGCTGTCATCATGGTCAGATTGGAAGCTGGAGTCTGTGAACCCCACAAGTTTCAGATCTGACTCGCCATAAACCAACCATTGATCCTTAGTATTTCTCAAATACTTAAGGATGGCTTTAACCACTTTCCAGTGGTTTTCTCCAGGATCAGATTGGTATCTACTCACTACTCCTAGTGAGTATGCCACATCTGGTCTTGTACATGTCATGGTGTACATGATAGATCCCACGACTGAAGTATATGGGACTCTACTCATACGCTCTCTCTCTTTAGGAGTTGTCGGACAATCCTTCTTAGAAAGAAAAATTCCATGGCCTATCGATAGATAGCCCTCCTTGAAATTCTCCATGCTGAACCTCTTCAGGACAGTGTCTATGTACATGGACTGGGATAACCCAAGCATCTTTTTAGATCTATCCCTATAGATCTTCATCCCTAGGATGTAGGATGCTTCACCCAAGTCCTTCATGGAGAACTGTGATGACAACCAAACTTTTATTCCCTGTAGTGCGGGGATGTCATTCTCGATTAAGAGAATGTCATCCACGTACAAGACAAGGAATACCATAACTGGACCATTTGCCCATTTATAGATGCAGGGCTCTTCTCCATTCTTAATGAAGCCATACGTTTTGATCACCTTATCAAAATGCATGTTTCAACTCCGAGAAGCTTGCTTCAGTCCATAAATGGATCTCTGAAGCTTGCACACCTTGGACTCATCTGTGGATGTAAACCCCTCAGGTTGTATCATATACACCTCTTCAGTTAGCTCTCCATTCAGGAAAGCTGTCTTTACATCCATCTGCCAGATCTCAAAATCCAGATGGGCAGCTATTGCTAGCATTATCCGAATGGATTTGAGCACTGCCACAGGAGAAAATATCTCATCATAGTCAATACCATAACATTGACGATACCCCTTGGCGACCAGACGGACTTTATAGGTCTCTACCTTTCCGTCTGCGCTCCTCTTCCTTTTGAAGACCCATTTACACCCAATGGGTTTAACCCCTTCAGGTGGGTCAACCAATGTTCATACATCATTGACCTTCATGGACTCCATTTCGAATTTCATGGCTTCAAGCCATTTCTCGGAATCAGGTTTCTGCATTGCATCCATATAGGTGATCGGATCCTCATTATTCTCATCAAGTTTTATGGGATCACTGTCCCAGACCAAGAAATCATAGTATCTGTCCGGTTGATGCGGTACTCTATCGGATCGCCTTAATGGTGCAGGTACATTGGGCTCCGGATATGATCTAATCATATCAGACTCAGGTTCAGCTATTGGTGTCGGTCTTTCTACTTGTTGAACTTCATCAAGTTCAATCTTAGAGGCAACGGTTCCTTCACCAAGGAACTTCTTTTCTAAAAAGATTGCCTTAAGGCTTACGAACACCTTTTGTTCATCAACATAGTAGAAAAAATATCTTTTTGTCTCTTTGGGGTACCCTATGAATGAGCATTTGTCAGACCTAGGTCCAAGTTTGTCTGTGACTAATCGTTTGACATAGACCGGGCACCCCCAGACCCTAAGGTGTGAAAGTGCTGGCTTACGTCCCGTCCATATCTCATATGGAGTCTTAATTACAGACTTACTTGGAACCCTATTTAACAGATAACAGGCCGATTCGAGTGCATATCCCCAGAAGGATATCGGCAAGCTAGCAAAACCCATCATGGATCGGACCATGTCTAACAGAGTCCGATTCCTCCTTTCAGACACACCATTATGCTGTGGTGTTCCTGGAGGAGTCTATTGGGAGAGAATCCCATTCTCTCCTAGATATGTGAGAAATTCACTAGAAAGGTATTCTCCTCCTCGATCAGATCGAAGAGCTTTAATACTCTTCCCAGTTTATTTTTCTACTTCACTTCGAAATCGTTTGAACATTTCAAATGAATCCGACTTATGTTTCATCAGATAGAATATCCATATCGGGATAGGTCATCCGTGAAAGTTATGAAGTAGAAATATCCACCTCTAGCACTGGTGCTCATGGGCCCGCATACATCAGTATGTACTAGGCCCAAGAGCTTAGTAGCTCTCTCACCTTTTCCAATAAAAGGTGACTTGGTCATTTTACTAAGAAGACAGGACTCACAGGTTGGAAGTGATTCATAATCACTGACTTCGAGGATTCCCTCTTGAGTCAACCTGTTTATTCTGTTCTTGTTTATATGACCTAGCCTCCAATGCCATAAGTAGATATCTGACACACTATCTAATCTAGGGTGCTTGCCAGTAGAATAGACTCTTATCAGGCTTGATCTTTTTGGTCTGGTTCTGCACTGATGTCCCAGCCTGAACTTGCACCTTCTTCACTTTCTTCTTCTTGTTCTTCTTTCCTTTCTCAAAGGGTCGAGAACCAGAAGACGAACCTCCCACTGAGTTCACCGACTCCTTGAGGAATTGGTGATCCTTCTCAAAGTTCTGAAGCAACCCCAGTAACCTATGGTAGTTTACTTCAGGCTTTGTCATTCTATAATGAGTGAGGAATGGGAGATAAGACTTGGGCAGCGAGTTCAGTATTGCATCTTTCCCAAGCTGCTCATGCAAGGGAAAGTCGAGCTTGCTCAATCGTTCTATCAGCTCGATCATGTACAATACATGATCAGTGACAGAGGCACCATCCCGTATTTTGGCGTTGAAGATGGCACAACTAGTCTTGTGCCTCTCCACATCATCGGGTGTGCCAAAGGCATCCTCCAATACTTGAAGCATATCCTTTGATTGAGTCATCTCGAATCTGCACTGAACTCATCACTCATGGCAGCCAGCATGATACAGCGCACCGTGGTCCGATCACTGAGCCACTTCTGGTAAGTGTCTCTGACTGTTCCACGTGCATTGACAGCTGGCTCCTCAGGTGCAGGATCCATTATCATATATAGGATCCGTTCATGCTCTAGGACTATCTTCAACTTTCGGTACCAGCTACCGAAGTTGGGTCCCACCAACTTATCATTGTCCAACAATGATCGGAGCGATAGGGAAGTGGCTATATTTGCACAAAGGAGAACCATAACCTAATTAGTAATTGATTCATTAAACCTAAAGATTTGGACTTTAATCAAAAGGTTTCTCCCATTATTTTATTCGAATTGGTAGCCTCTACCTCCAATTCGAGGAATTACCCTAATTCCTTAGTGGGTACTAGAATCCACTTAGACTGCACACAAGCCCAACTTTGGTTGGCCAACCCATGTACATCTAAGGGTAGGTTCATAACTAATTGTTTCTCTAAACAAACTCTAGTAATTTTAATTTTTCTCCAGAAACCTAATCAGTAGGCTTTGGCCTCCACTGTAAGGATCCGGTTAGGTCCAACCATTAACATGATCATACTTAGTGTATCTAACCAACGAATGATTAAGTCCAACTTTGGTTGGCTCACCTAACCACCATTAGAGAGACACTTCCAAGTCATCATATGATGAGTGATAATTTCATTAGTCAACAAGCACCAGGCCTTTGGGTCTGCAATGATTATTGAGTTAATGGACTCATTATCAAACACCTTAATGGAAGGCTATGACTCAGTTATCTCCATAACTTTATCATTTTAAGGACCTAATAATTTTAGAGGATTTAAATAATTTAGAGGATGAGGTCAGATGAACCAGCTTATCATGATCCTCCGACTGGCTTCACCAAGTCAGCTTAAGGGAGACTATTAAAAGGGCTGGTCTAGGAGCACCTAAATCAGTCACACTGATTTACCTAGCTGACATGGGTCAGCTCAAATAGTCAAGTGATCTGATCAAAATATAATTTCACCAAGAGGCCAGGTAAATTCGATCAGTGGGAGGGTCTGCCAAAGCTTGCCTTAGACACCATCAGAAATGGCCAGGTAAGCGGGCTCTCAATTAAAAACCACCGATCTGGTTTACCTTAGACACCAACTGGTTTAATTAGTTTCGATTAGATCAACCTAACAGTTCATGCTAGACTGCTTAGCCAAGAATCAAGTCCATTTGGTTCTCGTTAAAGACATGGACTTGACTAACTACAACTATTGTAATTGATCTAGAGAATCCTTGATCTAATCTAAGACAATAATTGATTAGATTTAGTCAATTCTCTAATTAAGTCCATCTTTAATCTAACCATAGGTCTAACCCAATTAATGGACCTAATTCCCACTAACCCATTAACCCAATGTGTTATGGTTTGTGTCTTAGGTTCTTCAATTCACAATCCTAGAACCTAATCAAACAACTTCTTAATTCTTAATTAAGTTTTGGGCTGAGGGTTGGGTTCGGCTTTTCAAAAAATAATTTTCATATTTGTAAAATAATTTTATAATATGATTCTACCAATCATATTGCATGTTTGATTCATAATCAAGATGCAAGTGAAATAAACATGAAACTACTTTAGATCTAATCTAAACAGGTTCATATAATTGAAACAGTTTCAACTTTAAATAATTTCTTTGCACAAAAATTATTAATAAAGAGATTTTATTTTAGATTTAAATATCTTTTAAATCTAATAAATCATAAATTTAATCTAAATCATATCTAACAAATTTATGATTAAAGATAGATCTACACAAACTAGGACAACCTTTGCACTATAAGGGGTAAACCTTACAGTAGGACAACCTTGCAGTTTGTGATTGATCTAAAATTTTAATTTTAGATTTAATAATCAGATTATAAATTAGATCTAATCTAAAAAATAATCTAAGCATGTATAAATAATCATATAATAAAGAACCTGGCTCTGATACCAATTGTAGGAACCAGATCTAGGGTTTCAGGGTTAGATCTTGAAACTTTTTCAAGATCATACAGCGGAAGACTAAAATAAATCAAAATTATTTTTTAAAAATAGAGAATTCTTAGATCTAAGATCTTATTACATGATTATTATATAGTATTAAATTAAAAATTAAAATAAATAAATATAGGATGAACTACATGTTGATCATATCAACATGTTTCTATACTACATCTAATGTATGTATTAAACAATAGATCAGATCTATTACCTTGCAAGTTAGACGTTCTAACATCGCTGATCCGGGCTTGAGGATGATGTTGCAAGCCGCACATGATCTGACCTCTAGGAGTCATCCACACGAGCCCACGAATCTCGATCAGAAGTCCTGCTTCAGAAAATCAGCACAGTATGCTAGTACTGCGCTGATCCTTCTTTGATGGTTGATTAGGTGCCTCCTTCTTCTTGATTTGAATTCTTCCAAAGATGGAATGTAGAAGGAGGAGTTTCAGATCTGTGATGCTCTTAGGAAACTCAAGATGGAGGGAAGAAAGATATGGAGACAAATAACCCTAGAAGAAGACCCTCTTCTTCTTCTCGTTTCTCTCTCTAGACATCCTAACTTGTGTCTATTATATCTCCACGACCCAAAGGTCTTTCTCTCTAATTTTTGGATGAACTAAAGGTCTCTCAAATATCTATCTTCTCCAAAAATTTCATGAAGAAACTCATTTTATACAGAGATATATGATAGAGTCCTTGTCTAGGTCAAATACCTAGTCAAGGCTTATCCAAACATGGCAAGTTAAGGGGCACCCAACTCTTGAGCACCTCCTCCATATTTTTGTACATGGATCACTAGCAAAGGGTGCATAATATATACCCTAAAAGCCACAAAAATTCAAAAAAAAATTTGGATAAATTTGGTGCAAAATTGAAAGAGTTTTGAATTTCTAAAACTCTATCTCATAGAATTCAAAATCCAAACTTATTCCTTTTTGATTTGATCCAAACCACCTTCCATATAAGAAAGAAGAGAGGAAACCTTTTGTGAACGTGGGAGAGACCTGGGAGAGGGCTTTTGTCACACAAAATAAGTGGAGATTGGCATTGAATAAGAGAGAGGGCGTGGGGAAGGCTTATGTGGCGCAAGGTGGAATCCTAGTCTTACTAGGATTCTATCTCATGACTTGTTTTAATTTGGTTTCTCAAATCAAATCAAATCAAAATTAGATCAACCTAATTAAAATAGGTCTTGTTGGGTATGAGATACCCTCGATCGAAGTTCTTGACAGAATTGACCCTCACAAGTCTCTTCCGACTTTCGACTGCCGCTGGTGAGCTCCCATCACTCCGCCCGGACTTCTACGGGAGCCGGGCTCCGTCCTCAAGTTCAACTGCCAGTAAGCTTCATCCGGACTCCTACGGGAGCCGGACTTCGCCTTTGATTTTAATTGCTGGAGGACTCCGCCCAGACTTCTACAGGAGCCGGGCTCCGTCCTCAACTTCAACTGCCAGTAAGCTTCGTCCGGACTCCTACGGGAGTCGGACTTCGCCTTTGATCTTAATTGCAGGAAAACTCCGCCCGGGCTCCTACGGGAACCGGACTCTGCCTACGACTTCGACCGCAAGTAGACTCCGCCCGGACTTCTACGGGAGCCGGGCTCCATCCTCAACTTCAACTGCCAGTAAGCTTCGTCCGGACTCCTACGGGAGCCGGACTTCGCCTTTGATTTTAATTGCAGGAAGACTCCGCCCGGACTTCTACGGGAGCCGGGCTCCGTCCTCAACTTCAACTGCCAGTAAGCTTCGTCCGGACTCCTACGGGAGCCGAACTTCGCCTTTGATTTTAATTGCAGGAAGACTCCGCCCGGACTTCTACGGGAGCCGGGCTCCGTCCTCAACTTCAACTGCCAGTAAGCTTCGTCCGGACTCCTACGGGAGCCAGACTTTGCCTTTGATCTTAATTGCAGGAAGACTCCGCCTGGGCTCCTACGGGAGCCAGACTCCGTCTACGACTTCGACCGCAAGTAGACTCCGCCCGGACTTCTATGGGAGCCGGGCTCCGTCCTCAACTTCAACTGCCAGTAAGCTTCGTCCGGACTCCTACGGGAGCCGGACTTCGCCTTTGATTTTAATTGCAGGAAGACTCCGCCCGGACTCCTACGGGAGCTGGACTCCGCCTACGACTTCGACCGTAAGTAGACTCCGCCCGGACTTCTACGGGAGCCGGGCCCCGTCCTCAACTCCAACTGCCAGTAAGCCTTGTCCGGACTCCTACGGGAGCCGAACTTCGCCTTTAATTTTAATTGCAGGAAGACCCCACCCGGGTTCCTACGGGAGCCGGGCTCTGTCCTCGACTCCAACGGCTGCAGACAGACTTCGTCCGGACTCCTACAGGAACCAGACTCCACCCACAACCCCAACTGTAAGTAGACTTCGCCCAAACTCCTACGGGTACCGGACCTCGCTATCGACTCCAACCGAACTTCGGTCGATAAGTCTGGACCCCCTGGCGGGCCATGGTAACGGCCACAACACTGCTCCACTCCCTGTGGTGGACCCTACGCAGCTCCATCACTCCCTGACAGACCGTATTAACGGCCGCGATACTACACCACTCCCTGCAGCGGATCCTGTGCGATTCTACCACTCCCTGACAAGTCACGACAGCGGACGCCGCTTTACTCCCGTAACTGACTCCACGTGGCAAGCCATGGCGATAGCCACGATTCCACTCCACTACCCTCCGCAATAATTTCCTCCTGACTCTGGACGGCCCACTATCAGACGATTACAGGCATCGCTATCAATTTATCGCCCCCTCCGTCTATAAAAGGGGAACCCCAGATACGTTGTTAAATAATCTCTAGTTTTTACTTAAAAACTCTGCTAAAATCTTCGTTCGAGCACTCCATTCTTGTTGAGGCAGAGAACTGACTTGAGCGTCGGAGGGTCTTGCCGGAGCAACCCCACCTCCGGTTTAGACTTTTTTTGCAGGTCCCGACGGCGACCGCGACTTCCTCGACTCCAGCTTCTTCGACGCAAGCGGATTTTTGCACCAACAGGATTGGCGCTAGAGGAAGGGCTGTGTCTTCGCAGTATCCTTGTTCTTAAAGGAGCACTCAATGGAGCCGCCTCCAGTCATCTTCTCCGATGCCCACCCCTCCTTTCCCCCACTGGATCCTCGCCTGATGCCTTCTCGTGAAGCATCCGCGCAGCTGCCCACGGCCTCCGCAGCCATATCTCGGACCCCGACCTCGCCTCTGGTTTCCCAGGCCTCGCATCCTCCGGCTATGGTCGCCGACATGGAATGGCCGGGTGATCGGCCTCCGACGGACTCCACCAACACCATCTCAGGAGGATCCCGGCAGAAGACGACCGACATACCGGCTGTATCCCCCAAGCGGCAAAAGACTGAAGAGCCCATAACCTTTACTGAAGAAGACACTCAGAGAGTCCAATTCCCTCATAACGACATGGTCGTAGTTTTCTTGAATATAGCAAACTACGATGTCTGTCGCATTCTGGTCGACAATGAAAGTTCGGCCGACATCTTGTTCTACGATGCCTTTTCGAGAATGTCCACCCTTGACAGCCATCTGAGGCCGATTAGCTCCCCTTTGGTAGGGTTTACCGGCGACGCCGTTCCGACGGAAGGAATAATAACTTTGACTGTGGCCGCAAGTCAATATCCAAGACAATCCAAGGCCCTAGTGAATTTCTTGGTGGTGAAGGCGCCATCAGCCTACAATGCAATCCTCGGCCGACCCGGCCTCAACGCTCTCCGAGCCATCGTATCGACCTACCATTTGAAGTTGAAGTTCCCCACCAGCCAGGGGATCGGAGAGGTCCGGGGAGACCAAGCCCTGGCCAGACACTACTACAATATAGCCTTGCAAAGAAGCGATCAATCCGACCCCTGTCCCATCGATGGACTGGATGCTCGTGATGACCTCACTGAAGAAAGGGGTGCCCCAATCGAAGATCTGGTACCAATCCCTTTGAATGACGGGGATGCGGAGCATGTAGCGATGATCGGCTCCAACCTAGGGGAGGAGGTGCGGACGCGTCTCATTGATTTTCTACGAAGGAATGCGGACGTTTACGCTTGGGTTCCAGCAGACATGCCAGGGATTGACACGGAGGTCATGAAGCATCATCTGGCCGTCGATCCAAAGCATCGACCGACGAAAGAAAGAATCTGGAGTCACGCTTCGGAGAGGCAGAAGGCGATAGCCGAGGAGGTGGATAAGCTCCTTAAAGCCGAATTCATTAAGGAAGTCAATTATCCTGATTGGATTTCCAACGTTGTCCTGGTCAAAAAAGCAAACGGCAAGTGGAGGATGTGCATGGACTTCAAAAGGCTGAATAAGGCCTGTCCGAAGGACAGCTACCCTCTTCCTAGAATCGATCAACTGATGGATGCGACCTCGGGCCACGAGCTCCTCACCTTCATGGATGCGTTCTCCGGCTATAATCAAATTAGAATGGCGTCGGAAGATGAAGAAAAGACAGCCTTCATCACTAATCGTGGCCTTTACTGTTACAGGGTCATGCCTTTCGGCCTCAAGAACGCGGGCGCAACCTACCAACGGTTGGTGAACAAAATCTTCAAGGAGCAGATCGACCGTAACATGAAGGTCTACGTGGACGATATGCTCGTAAAAAGCAAGTCTTCCAGAGATCATGTTGCCGACCTCGAGGAGACCTTCGACGCTCTCCGAAAATATAGAATGAAGCTGAACCCAACTAAATGCGCTTTCGGAATAACCTCAGGAAGGTTCCTGGGCTTCATGGTATCAGGGCATGGGATCGAGGCCAATCTAGAGAAAATTCACGCCATCCAGGAGATGGCCGTCCCAAAGTCGATAAAAGAGGTTCAGCGCCTCACGGGGAGGATAGCGGTGCTTAATCGCTTCGTCGCAAGGTCGGTCGAACGATGCTTGCCCTTCTTTCAAACCCTCAAGCAGCCGAAGAACTTCTGTTGGACCTCCGAGTGCCAACAGGCGTTCGAAGAATTGAGGGGCTACCTTGGCTCACCCTCGCTGTTAGCAAAGCCTGAACCCGGGGAGGAGCTATTTTTATACCTGACGGTCTCTCCCATGGCCCTCGCGGTCGTTCTTGTCAAAGAGGAAGCGAAAGTCCAGCGGCCAGTCTACTATGTTAGCCGCGCATTGAGGGACGTCGAGACCAGGTACACCAAATTAGAAAAACTGACTTACACCTTATTGATCGCAGCCCGGAGGCTCCGACCCTACTTTCAAGGGCACACCGTGATGCTACTCACCAATCAACCGATCAAGGCAGTTTTGCACCAGGCGGACACCTCCGGGAGGATGGCAAAATGGGCAATCGAGCTCACAAAATTTGACATCAACTATCGACCCAGGCCAGCGGTGAAAGCCCAAATACTGGCAGATTTCATAGTAGAGTGTACCATCCCAGAGGAAGCTGAATCTGAACAAAGCAAAGTTGACGACCTGAAGTCCCAACCGAACTCCCCCGAAGAAGAGGCCGATCCCTCTGATCACTTTTGGGCCCTCTATGTGGATGGATCTTCCAACATGTCGGGCGCAGGTGCAGGCCTGATTTTGGTCAGTCCAGAGGGAGTCATCGCGGAATACGCTCTGCGTTTTGAGTTTTCCGCGACAAACAATGGAGCGGAATATGAAGCTCTGATCAAAGGACTAAGAATCACCAAAGAGTTGGGAATAGGTCAGCTCCGGGTGCACAGTGACTCTCAGCTAGTGGTGGGACAAGTCAGCGGGAGTTACGAAGCGCGGGAGGACAGTATGGCCAAATACCTTGAGAAGGTAAAGGAGCTCACTCCTGCCTTTAGCAGCTTCAACATTAGACGGATTCCAAGGTTGGAAAATACCAGGGCTGACCTTCTCTCCAAGCTGGCGACGTCGGCTCCGGCCGAATTGCCCCGAGGCGTTCTCTTTGAAGTTCTAAAGCACCCGAGTACAGAAGAATCGTGGCCCGTGATGGAGATTGACCACGAGCCCAGCTGGGTCGACCCACTGATAATCTATCTCAGAGATGGAGTTCTCCCTCAGGATGCGAAAGAAGCCCGAAAGCTCCGAAATCAGGCCTCCCGATACATCCTTTATGAGGGCAAGTTGTACAAGAGATCATACTCCTTGCCCCTCTTAAAATGTCTCCGGCCCTCAGAAGCTGACTACGTCTTGTGAGAAGTACACGAAGGAATTTGCGGAAACCATTTGGGGGCTAGATCTTTATCCCACAAGTTGCTCCGTCAGGGATATTACTGGCCAACAATGCATCATGATTCGATTGAATAAGTCAAAAAGTATGATCGATACCAGAGATACGTCAACGTCCAGAGACAGCCCGCCATCGAACCCTTGAGTGCCCCATGGCCTTTTGCACAATGGGGAATGGACATTCTCGGCCCCTTTCCCCTGGCATCTGGGCAAAGAAAGTTCCTCCTTGTAGCGATCGACTACTTCACCAAATGGGTTGAAGCTGAACTACTAGCGAAAATCACAGAAGCAAAAGTGCAAGATTTCGTCGGGAAGTCGATCATGTGTAGGTTCGGTCTGTCTAGAACCCTAATCACTGATAATGGACGGCAATTCGCGGGAGCAAAATTTGCCAAATTCTGTGAAGATCTAAACATCTCCCACAACTTCACATCAGTAGCCCATCCCCAGGCGAATGGCGAAGCTGAGGTAACTAATCGAACCCTTTTGCAGGGGATTAAGACAAGGCTCGAAAAAGTGAAGGAAACTTGGACGGACGAACTTTATTACGTGTTGTGGGCATATCGAACTACCCAGAGGCTACCTACAGGGGAGACCCCCTTTGCTTTAGCCTTCGGTACGGAAGTCGTCATCCCAATCGAGCTGAAACTCCTATCGGCACAAGTTGTGGCATTCGACGAACACCAAAATTCGCAAAGTCTTAGAGCCAATCTCGACCTGCTGGAAGAAAGATGGGAGATAGCTCAGGTTCGAATGGCAGCCTACAGACAGAAAGTCGCTCGATATTACAACATCCGGATCAAGAACAAAACCTTTAGAGCAGGAGATCTAGTGCTTCGATGAGCCACTGTCTCGCAACCTCAGGATCGGAGGAAACTCGCCCCAAACTGGGAAGGACCGTATGAAGTCAAAGAAGTAGTCCGGCCCGGAGTTTATTATCTTAAGGAACTCGGAGGAACCGACCTCCCACGACCATGGAGCTTGAAAAACTTACGGATGTACTACCAATAACTTCATTTTAATCAAAAGTTGCCTACCTGTATGCCTTTGGACAATTCAAACAAACTAAGGGGAAACCTCATCCCGACAAAGTCGAAGGCCCGGTTCCATTTAGACCGGATAGGGGGAGAGGCCCTGCAACGCCCATATGCGCCCCCACAGCCCTATTAGGGACAGGAGAAAAACCTCACCCTAACTTGAGTAAAGTCGAAGGCCCGGTTCCATTTAGATCGGATGGGGGGAGAGGCCCTGCAACACCCATATGCGCCCCCACAGCCCTGTTAGGGACAGGAGAAAAATCTCGCCCTAACTTGAGCAAAGTCGAAGGCCCGGTTCCATTTAGACCGGATGGGGGGAGAGGCCCTGCAACACCCATATGCGCCCCCACAGCCCTGTTAGGGATAGGAGGAAAACCTCGCCCTAACTTGAGCAAAGTCGAAGGCCCAGTTCCATTTAGACGAGATGGGGGGAGAGACCCTGCAACGCCCACATGCGCCCCCACGGCCCTGCTAAAGAAGGGAGAAAAACCTCACCCTAGCTTGAGCAAAATCGAAGGTCCGGACTCCTACGGGAGCCGGGCTCCACCCGCGACTTCTACCGCAAGGAGGACTCTGCCCGGACTCCTACGGGAGCCGGGCTCCGTCACCAACTTCAACCGATGGTAAGTTCCGCCCGGACTCCTACGAGAGCCGGGCTTCGTCGCCAACTTTGACTAGTGATAAACCCCGTTCGGACTCCTACGGGAGTCGGACTTCGCGCCTTACTTTAACTGCAGGAAGATGCCGCCCAGACTCCTACGGGAGCCGGGCTCCATCTGCAAATCCAATCACAGGGGGGACTCCACTCCGCCCAGACCCCTATGGGGGTCGGGCTCCATCACCGACTTCAACGGCTGGTAATCTTCGTTCGGACTCCCACGGGAGTCAAACTTCGCCCCGACTTCACCCACGGGAACCGAACTCCTGTAGCCTCGCTGAAAGTAGAGGAAAAGAAAAAGGAAGGCGATGGGCCACATCAGCGACGATTGGAAAGTAAACAGCGCCTAAGGTGCGGAGAACCCTATCGCGGCAAGGATTGGGGCCCTCATCAGGAATCCCAGCTTTCAAAAAAGCTTTCTACGCAAATTCGAGGTAGGACAACTTCCTCGGGGTGACAGAAGCTCAGACCTCCGAGCTCAAGCCCTGAGGGGGGACACCAAGCCCGAATGGCCCCCAGGCGAGTCCGCAGCCGCTGGCGGAAAGGATGGATCTATATGATGGCAACCAAGTATCTTCGAGCGATGCAAAAGCCGAAAAGGAGCTCGACAAATGATAATTCAACACAAATAAAAGAGCCGTCGGTGACCTAAGGATGATGTTTAAAAAAAAAAAAAAAAAAAAGAGAGAAAAAGAAGAAAAAGAGAAAAAAGAAGATGAGAGAGGGAAGGAAGTTCGGCAGACAGCAATTCACGAGGTAACAAAATCTCCCTCTCATTCTTCAACTAACAAGATGTACGTTACAAGACCCGGAGGGCCAGAAAAGAATACATTATTACAAGGCTCGAAATACGGCTTGGAAAGGATACCCTGGAGGCCGCTTCAAGCTGCAAACTTCTCTTCCCGTTCCTGTCCTTTTCGGCCACATTTTCCAGTGCGTGTAGCAGACCTATCGGCTCTTACCCCATCTTGTTTCACTCCACCTCCGAGATCCCAACCTCGGGGGGAAAAGGATGGGATAGATTCCAGGGGGCAATCAGGGCGACGACAGTGATGATGAAGACCTGTTTCAAGAAGAACCGGAGTCACCCCGGAGGCAGCGGCGGTGCCAGAGATATGCGCTATCACCAAATGCTCCATGACAACCACCGTCCAAAGTATTCCGGCAAGGTCGGCATGCGCTACTTCCACCGTCCCTGCAACAAGTTTTGCTGCCCCACCGTCGACGCCGACCGCTTCTGGTCCCTCGGCACCGACGACATCAAGGATCCCGCCACAGCTTGCGACGACAGCTCTGCCCTCCTGACCAGTGTCACCCCATCTTGTTACTCCAAAATTCTCAGGCAGAACGCCTTTACCGGCGGTCTCCATCATTAAACCCCTGTTATTGAAGAAATTCTTCCTCAAACCTTTTTTGAAGCGACAGGGACCTTCAGCGGCCGCTCGATGACTGGAGAACTCGCAGACCACTGTTCTCCTCCCTGCCTTCCTCCAAGCCCTAGGCATCTTCTTGAGGAAGGCCTCTGGGGTGGAGGACCTGGCGGGGTTACCCCCTAGAGAGAAATCGGGGGGCTGAGGACGGCAAAGACTGGCGCGAAAGACGCTCGGAGTTGGCAAAGGTACCGAGGGAGTGGCTGAGTAGCCAGGCTCTCAGACGAAAGAAAGATGCTGTCTTTTAGGCGGAGTAAAGCCCCGAAGGAGGGGTGGGGGGTTTAAATAGGCAGCGGATCTCAACGCAATTATGGTGGCGGATATCCCTGGACCAGCCGGTGCTTGCCACGTGTCCCGCGTGTCCCACTCGCCGCTATCGAGGATTGACTGTTCGCAAATTTTCACGGTGCGATGCTTGGGATCACATCTCGGTGGGAGTTTTGAAAAGACTTTTCGGATCACCCTAATCGAAAAAAGGGCTCTGGCATGCGCGCGTTAAATGCTGACATATCCGAGGGCGGTTGCGTCGAGACGTCAGAAGGGGAACTTCGGCTGCGACAACCTCTCTAAACTTCCTTCATTCAAAATTCAAACTCGGAAGTGGGGGGACTGGTGTTGGGTATGAGATACCCTCGACCGAAGTTCTTGGCGGAATTGACCCTCACAAGTCTCTTCCGACTTTCGACTGCCGTTGGTGAGCTCCCATCACTCCGTCCGGACTTCTACGGGAGTCGGGCTCCATCCTCAACCTCAACTGCCAGTAAGCTTCGTCCGGACTCCTACGGGAGCCGGACTTCGCCTTTGATTTTAATTGCAGGAAGACTCCGCCCGGACTTCTATGGGAGCCGGGCTCCGTCTTCAACTTCAACTGCCAGTAAGCTTCATCCGGACTCCTACGGGAGCCGGACTTCACCTTTGATCTTAATTGCAGGAAAACTCTGCCCGGGCTCCTACGGGAGCCGGACTCCGCCTACGACTTCGACCGCAAGTAGACTCCGCCCGGACTTCTATGGGAGCCAGGCTCCGTCCTCAACTTCAACTGCCAGTAAGCTTCATCCGGACTCCTACGGGAGTCGGACTTCGCCTTTGATTTTAATTGCAGGAAGACTCCGCCCGGACTTCTACGGGAGCCGGGCTCCGTCCTCAACTTCAACTGCCAGTAAGCTTCGTTCGGACTCCTACAGGAGCCGGACTTCGCCTTTGATTTTAATTGCAGGAAGACTCCGCCCAGACTTCTACGGGAGCCGGGCTCCGTCCTCAACTTCAACTTCCAGTAAGCTTCGTCCGGACTCCTACGAGAGCCGGACTTCGCCTTTGATCTTAATTGCAGGAAGACTCCGCCTGGGCTCCTATGGGAGCCGGACTCCGCCTACGACTTCGATCGCAAGTAGACTCCGCCCGGACTTCTACGGGAGCCGGGCTCCATCCTCAACTTCAACTGCCAATAAGCTTCGTCCAGACTCCTACGGGAGTCGGACTTCACCTTTGATTTTAATTGCAAGAAGACTCCGCCCGGACTCCTACGGGATCCGGATTCCGCCTACGACTTCGACCGCAAGTAGACTCCGCCCGGACTTCTACGGGAGCCGGGCCCCGTCCTCAACTCCAACTGCCAGTAAGCCTTGTCCGGACTCCTACGGGGGCCGGACTTCGCCTTTAATTTTAATTGTAAGAAGACCCCGCCCGGGTTCCTATGGGAGTCGGGCTCTGTCCTCGACTCCAACGACTGCAAACAGATTTCGTCCGGACTCCTACGGGAGCCGGACTCCGCCCACGACCCCAACTGTAAGTAGACTTCGCCCAAACTCCTACGGGTACCGAACCTCGCTACCGACTCCAACCGAACTTTGGCCGACAAGTCTGGACCCCCTGGCGGGCCACGGTAACGACCACAACACTGCTCCACTCCCTGCGGCGGACCCTACGCAGCTCCATCACTCCCTGACAGACCGTATTAACGACCGCGATACTACACCACTCCCTGCGGCGGATCCTGTGCGATTCTACCACTCCCTGACAAGTCACGACAGCGGACGCCGCTCCACTCCCGTAACTGACTCCACGTGGCAAGCCACGGCAATAGCCACGATCCCACTCCACTACCCTCCGCAATAAATTTCTTCTGACTCTGGGCGGCCCACTATCAGACGGTTACAGGCATCGCTATCAATTTGTCGCCCCCTCCGTCTATAAAAGGGGAACCCCAGATACGTTGTTAAATAAGCTCTAGTTTTTACCTAAAAACTCTGCTAAAATCTCCGTTCGAGCACTCCATTCTTGTTGAGGCAGAGAATTGACTTGAGCATCAGAGGGTCTTGCCGGAGCAACCCCACCTCCGGTTTAGACTTCTTTTGCAGGTCCCGACGGCGACCGCAACTTCCTCGACTCCAGCTTCTCCGGTGCAAGCAGATTTTTGCACCAACAGGTCTTAACCCAATTAAGAACCTAATTTAATCAGATTAAATTAGATTTAAATCTGATTTAATTTTTTAATTAAATTAGAAATTAGATTGACCCAAGTCCTAGTTGAACTAGGACTAGTTTTTTCTTGCACTTGGCTTATCCAATAAATCAATTGGACTTGATCCAATCAAGCCCAAACTAAATCTAATTAAATCATATTTAATTAGACTTAATCTTATCCCATTGGCTTAATCAAATTAAGCCAATTAGCAATCGAATTGCTAATCGATCCTCCTGCAACACTTGCACTGGGTTGAATGTCAATCGTATTGATCATTTAACCCTAGAACGATTCTTAATCGTTGATCAACCATCCGATCGGATCATGAACTCTAATGTGTGTGATCTCATAGGTCCGAACCTAAGTCGGTAGTACAGGAATAAATTTTTTTACCAATCGAAGTGACCATCTAGCAATGGTATCCGACGATCAGATAGGTCGAATGTATAGAACAACATCCTTAGAACCCATGCGGATATAGTTTTCATATAATTCATCCCCTTGACCAAAATGATCATAGGACACCCCAGAGTTCAACTGTCAACTCTAATCAGGTTGTCCACATTGTATTTCAAAATATCAAATCCATCTGATGGATTACCCTGGCCAAGGTTTTGCTAAATTGAAATACAGCGACTCATTCTTCTCCAACTCTTGGAGTGGTCAATCCCATCTCGATCATACTCTGACTTCGTAAGTACTTGACTGTGCCCAGAAGCCTTCCGTCCCTGAATTAAAAATTTAGTTAGTCTAGTACCAAAGCACAGTGAGTTGCTTGCAAGTCACTGATATGATCTCAGGTCTAAGGGACACTTATACCTATATCCCATCAGAGACATTCTCGACAGTAGAATACTCTGGAGTTGGTCACGTTCAATGATGATGTACCCTTACATCTCACCTGTATGCCATACCAGTGTCTCCACACTCCTTGGTTAAGAGGACAACCAACCCATATGGCCTACAGCGACCTATGCTCGATAGAAGCTGTCGTCCTTATTAACAGCCTATCATTTGGTCGTGAACAGTTTTAAGGACTAATCGATAAATTCTCTCTTTATCGAACTTAAATAGTCCTAAGGACTTCATCATAACAACGGAGTTCATTAGAAGATGAAAGCTTACGATGAAAATGCCAAATATATTTTATTTATTAACAAATCAATTACAATACTTGGTTGCTCAACCGTCAACAGCTTGACGATTGACTTTTTGGGACACATTTCCCAACAAGTAATTCCTTTGGAATTTGTGATTAAGCTAGATCATGAATAGATACCTTCTCCATTGAATCTCTCTTTTTAAACTTTTAATTTTTAAAATCCTTCTCTCTTTATCTCTCTTACCAAGAGACTTGATGGGCTATCGTTGGGTCAGAATCCCTTCATAGTCCATACTTAATTCGATATAAAAGTGGATGATTAATAGAAGACTCACAATTTTCTAAACCATTTCTTCTCTTTTCTTATGGAAACTTTGATGGGTTATAGTTGGGTCAGAATCCCTTCTTAGCCTATATTTGGACAACATAAGAGAAGAGAAGAAAGAAAAAGTCTCTTACTTAGGGTGAAAATAAAATACTTGATGGATCATAGT
Source organism: Elaeis guineensis (assembly GCF_000442705.2). Classification (NCBI taxonomy): domain Eukaryota; kingdom Viridiplantae; phylum Streptophyta; class Magnoliopsida; order Arecales; family Arecaceae; genus Elaeis; species Elaeis guineensis. The sequence continues at coordinate 92,919,184 of NC_025997.2, forward strand.
TGAGTTAAATCTCTTCATTGTCCATGCTTGTTCATATTTTATACCTCAATCAAGGGACATTATAAGAGCAATCATACGAAGGCTCTTTAATTCATTAGTTTAGTAGATTCAAAAGTCCTAGATCTTTGAGATAATTTACATTTATAATTGATTAGTTTACTATTTTGGTTGTTCGTAATTCAACAATCAATCTCTCTTTTTTTTCTTTAAAGCTCATCTGAGCAAGCATTTAAATACAATTTAAAATTCAATTTCTTGTGAGATCGATCCGTACTCATCGAATGTGCTACATTGCACACTGTGCGCTTGCAGTAAATTTAAGACACATCAAGTTTTTAGCACCGTTGCTGGGGAATTGGTTTGTTTAAATTATGTTTCAAATTTTTGCTCTTCGTGCTTTTAGTTTTAGTTTTAGTAATTCTTTTCTATCTTGTTTTAGTTATTTTAATCAAATCAAAATATGTCCTGACATAAGGTTGCCCTGACGTAATAGGAAGTTACGTTGTATGGTTGTCCTAGGATAAATTTTGATTTGCATCAAAAAAAAAAATTATTACTTTTAATTTTTAGATTTCTCCTTTAATTTTTGCTTTATTTGCTTAGTTAATTTTTTACCTTTAATATAGATTAGATTTCTCTCATTATATTTAGATTGCATAAATTTTCTTTTCTTATTAGCTGATTTAAATTGTGTTAGTTGAATCTTTCTATTTCTTTCATAACTCACTAATCCAAAACTCAACATTTACTTTAGTTTCTGTAATTAGATGAACATAAAAAAAAAAAAGAAAACACTAATCACATAAAATTTAACTAATATAAAAAAGCACCTAAACTTTAAAAATCTTTCACTTTGTTTGGTCACCTTGCTTTCTTTGCATTACATTTTCATAATATATCTTAAGGGTATTACCCATTAATCAAATAAGGTAAAGATTTGATCATCCTTTCTTAACCCACAAATCACTTCCTTGCATCTACATAATCTAACCCTTAAATAAAATTGATTAGATGCCAGCCCTAGGGACATCTGAGCTCATTAGGACAAGAAAACTCAAGAGTTGGATCGGGTTCAAGTGGGTTAGCCTGTCAGTGTCTAGGAAAGTGATTCAGAAATTACGTTTCGAAAAAAGATGGTTATCTAATTAAGTTCATTGCGAAAGCACGAAAAATCTTCCACTTACCTGGCTGATTCGGTTAGCCGATTTCGAACTTGGAGTACTCAAAGACGGCCTTGGCAGTTAGGAGCTATCTAGAATTAGGAAAATCTTAGTCAGGACTCTTCTTTTCTTTTCTTTTCTTTTGATTGAAAATTTGATTAAAAAAAATTAAAATAAAAAAAAATAAAAGAAAAAGTACTTTCTTCACTTCTTTCATAGAGAAGGGTGTCGGATCGACTAGTAAGAATTAATTGGATTTCTATTTCAAACCCAAAAGCTTCTACAATGGGAGAACCCAATCAACTCCAAACCCTTAAGGATTTATGTTATCCGATCGGTTCTGTCCAACATTCTTGCATCATGTTGCCCCAACCCACTACAAACAACTTTGAAATTAAACCTCAAATTATCAGTATGCTTTCAAAATTCATGGGAATAGAGGATGCATACATATTCATTAGAGAGTTTGAAGAGCTACAACAACTATCAGAGGACGAGGTTAAGCTAAGACTAATCAATTTTACCTTTAAGAACAATACTAAAAAGTGGCTCTATAGTCTTTCAAACCAATCTGTCATAATCTGGGAGGGCTTTGTAAGAGTGTTCCTAAAGAAGTTCTTTCCCCATCACAAAATAACTAGGACTAGAAATGAGATAAACCAATTTTACTAACTAGCTGGAGAATCATTCTGAAAATACTTCGATCACTTTAAGAACCTCTTACCCAATGCCCACACCATGGATTAGAAATCTGGAGGCTATGCCAGATAATTTATGAAGGACTAGTTTCAAATTCTAGAACCATGCTAGAGTCTATGTGCTAGGGTCAATTCATGTACAAGAAATCCATTGAAGCCTGACAATTTCTAGAAAATCTAGCTGAGAAAAATTTATAATGAGAAACAACTAAGGAACCTGAGAAACCAACACCTTCAAGAGGAGGAATACACCAAATTCAAACTTTCCTAGCTGCAGAGGCTAAAATTGCAACTTTAGCATGTAGGTTAGAAGCCTTAGAGCTATAAAGACCAGTCAGTGTAGATCAAGTTTCTGCACCCATGTGCAACGCATGTAGTGCAACCGATCATGTCCTTGAAGAATGCCCCTTCTTGATGAATCCAGTAGAGAATGGATGTGCTCAGGTAAATACCACATACAGAGACCAGTAATAATCCCTATGCACCCACATATAACCCAAGATGGAGGAATCATCCAAACTTTGCATGGTCACAAAACCAAAATATAGGTGGTCCTAGCTTCAACCAGCAAAATCCAAGGCCTAACCCTATGATGAACAATCCACCAGGCTTCAATAATAATAAGAAGAAACTTAATTCTCTAGAGAAAAGCCTAGAAGTCCTAGCCAAATTCAGTGCTGACACCAATGCCACACTGAGCAATTTAATGCAAACCATGGATCCACTCATAAATACTAACACTCAAGCCATTGCCTGTTTGAAAATGCAAGTGGGTCAGCTAGCCTCTGCTATGAGTGAGCGAGAATGAGATAAGCTATCTACCCAACCTAAACCTAACCCAAGAAACCAAAATGGTCCACGATCCCAACAAGAAAACCAAGTTAATCATGTGAATGCTATTCACACCTTAAGATCCAAGAAATAAGTGGACAATAAGGTAGGTACATCTGATGATAGAGAAAACTCATTTGTTGAGTCACTTTATGAACAACCTACCTTACAAACTCAAGCTCCTGAAACTGATAATACACCAAACCCAAAACCCACAGTCCCTAGAGCTCCTTTTCCAAATTGACTAAGGTCCAATAAAAAATCAAAATATTTGGATAAAATTTTAGAGGTGTTTAAGCAAGTCCAGATAAATATCCCTCTTTTAGACAGATTAAATAAGTTCCAACCTATGCTAAATTTTTAAAAGACCTTTGTACCGAAAAAAGAACCACCAATGTACCCAAGAGAGCATTTTTAGCAGCAAGTGTGAGCTCGTACTTGTCTAGTCATGTGCTAATAAAATATAAAGATCCAGGATCTCTGATAATTTCATATGATATTAGAGAAACCCACATCGAGAAGGCCTTGCTAGATTTAGGGGCTAGTGTAAATATTCTTCCATTTTTAGTTTATAAGCAGTTAGGATTGGGAGAACTTCTATCGATAAAAATTATATTACAATTAGTAGATAGATCTTTTAGGATCCCTAAATAAATGGTAGAGAATGTTTTAATCAAGATTGATAATTTTATCTTCCCTGTAAACTTTATCATTTTAGAGATCAAACCAATTACGAATCCCAAAGGTCATATCCCTATCATTTTAGGAAGACCATTCTTAGCTACTGCGAATACTGAAATCAACTGTCGAAATGGACTTATGAAGTTATCTTTTGGGAACATGACCATTGAACTGAATATATTCAATCTTGAATAGGAATCCACCAAACATGCTGATGTAAATATAATTCAAGAAGAAATTATGAACCCATTGATATTAGCGATGAAGAAGTCGATTTCGAGTCTAGTTTCTAGCCAATCAATGAATCTGAGAAAATCAAAAAAAATCTTATAGATAATAGGAATAGCCAGAGACAAGAGCCTCCCATTGAACCAATCATGAAAATAGTTAAACTATCATCCAAACTATCAATAGAGGAGGCACTCAAATTAGAATTAAAATCTCTCCCCGAGCATCTTAAGTATGCATATTTAGGTCCAGAAAAAATTTTGCCTGTAATTATCGCATCTGACCTAAATCCTAAATAAAAGGAGGAGTTGTTAGCAATTCTGAGAGAGAATCGTGAAGCGATAGGCTAGACTATGGCTGATATTAAGAAAATAAGCCCTTCCATAGTTCAACATAGGATACACCTAGAGGAAGAGGCCAAACCAATTAGAGATGCTTAGAGAAGACTTAACCCAGCCATGAAGGATGTAGTCAAAAAAAAAATCTTAAAGCTACTTGATAATAGAATTATCTATCTTATCTCTGATAGCTCGTGGGTAAGCCCTGTACAAGTGGTATCCAAAAAGTCTAGGATAATAGTGGTCCAAAATGAAGTAAATGAACTTATCCCAACTCAGACCCAAATGGGATGAAGAGTCTGTATAGACTATAGAAAACTGAATGCTGCGATAAGAAAAGATCACTTTTCACTACCATTTATTGATCAAATGTTAGAAAAATTAGCCAGACAAGAGTTCTACTATTTTCTTGATGGATACTCTGGCTATAATCAGATCCCTATAGCCTCCGAAGATCCAAAAAAGACTACATTTGTTTGTCCATTTGGAACCTTCACTTATAGGCCTATGCCCTTTGGATTATGTAATGCACCAGCAACTTTCTAGAGATGCATGATTAGCATTTTTTCTGATATGGTTGAACGATTTCTAAAAATTTTTATGAATAACTTTTCTGTCTTTAGTCCTACCTTCTCCGAATGCTTAGGTCATCTGAGATTAGTCCTAGAAAGATGTAAGGAGAAGCACTTAGTTTTTAACTAGGAAAAATGCCAATTCATGGTTAGAGAAGGGATAGTTCTTGACCATGTAGTTTTAAAAAAGAGAATCCAAGTGGATAAAGCCAAAGTAGACCTGATTGTAGGTCTTCCACCACCCAAGTCTGTCAAAGAAATCCATTCATTTTTAAGACAAGCTGGATTTAATAGAAGATTCATTGCCAATTTCAGCAAAATGGCTCACCCATTAATAAATCTGTTAGTAAAACAAATCAAGTTTGAGTTAACTCCTGAGTGCCTAGAGTCTTTTGAATTTTTAAAAAGGCACTTATTTCAGCTCCCATCATTCATCCTCCTGTCTGGTCTGAACCTTTTGAGCTTATGTGTGATACGTCCGATTATATTGTGGATACAGTTTTAGGTCAAAGAATTAATAAGCTGCATAGAGTTATTTACTATGCAAGCAAAATCTTAAATAATGTATAGCTTAATTACATTACCACTGAAAAGGAGTTTCTGGCCATTGTCTTTGTCCTAAAAAAATTTAGGTCCTATTTGGTTGGGTCACACACCATTGTTTATACTGATCACTCAGTCATTAGACATCTTTTAGCAAAGAAAGATGCTAAGGCACGCTTGATACGATAGATCTTACTCCTTCAAAAATTTGACCTAAAAATCAAGGATAAAAAAGGAACAAAAAATGCAGTAGCTAATCACCTATCCCAAATTATAGTCTCACCATCTAGTGAACCACCCATCAATAATTTTTTTCCTAATGAGCAGCTCATGTCTGTATCCACTGAACCATGGTATATCGATATTATCAACTATTTAACCATTGGTAAAGTTTCTTCTCACTGGACCACTCAAGACAGACACAAATTCTTTACTCAAGTGAAGTATTTTATTTGGGATGATCCATATCTCTTTAAGTAGTGTCCTGATCAAATCATTAGAAGGTGTGTTCAGGACAATAAGGTTAAAAGTATTTTATCTTTATGTCATGACCAAGCATGTGGTGGTCACTTTACATTCAAGAAAATAGCTGTCAAAGTCCTCCAATGTGGATTTTATTGACCCAATTTATTTAAGGATGCATATGAATATAGTAGAAGTTGTGCTTGATGCCAACAAATGGGATGAATCACTAAGAGAAATATGATGCCTCTCAACCCAATCTTGGTGGTTGAAATTTTTTATGTATGGGGGATCGATTTCATGGATCTATTTTCAAACTCATTTGGAAATGAATATATTTTAGTAGCTATCGACTATGTCTCAAAATAGATAGAAACTATTCCCAGTAGATCTACTGATAGCAAAGTGATCATAAAATTTTTTTTAAAAAATATTCTCTTCTGTTTCGGCACTCCTAGAGCAATCATTAGTGACGGGAACACACTTTTGCAACCGACCCTTTGCCACATTAATGAAAAAATATAATGTCACCTACAAGTTGGCCACACCTTATCACCCTCAGACTAGTGGATAAGTAGAAGTGTTCAACAGACAGATCAAATAAATTCTGGAGAAAACTATTAATGCCAATAAAAAGGATTGGTCCTTGAAATTAGTTGATACATTATGGACATACCGAACCGCTTTCAAGATCAACCTAGGAATGTCTCTCTATAGGATTGTATTTGAAAAATCTTGTCACTTGCCTGTTGAGCTAGAGCACAAAGCCATGTGGATCATTAAAAATTTAAATATGGATTTGGATGTAGCCGAAACCCATAGGAAGCTTCAAATTAATGAATTAGAAGAACCTAGAAATGAAGCTTATGAGAATACTAGGGTGTACAAAGAACAAACTAAAGTTTTTCATGATCAAGCAATTATGAGAAAATGTTTTACTCCTGGACAAAAAGTTTTTTTGTACAATTCTATATTATATTTTTTTTTAAAAGCTTAGGTCTAGATGGACAGGACCATTCTTAGTTAAAAAAATCTTTCCACATGGAGCTATAGAAATTAAAAATCCAAGAAATAGTGCTGTGTTTAAAGTTAATGGTCAAAGATTAAAACCGTTCTTGAAACTATCCAAAGAATCTATTGACGAAGCCATAGTTCTCTATGAGCCAACTTATCACGATTAAATTGCTTGAAATATTTTATCTGACTGAAGACATTAAACTTAATGCTTTTGGGAGGTAACCCAATTTTTTTAAACTAATATCTTTCCTATTGAATAAATAGAGATACCAGTCTTCGGGCTTCAGACTTTCAGACCAACATCGCACCAGATCACCTTCAACAAAGAACACATATTCACCAGGTGATATCTTTTTTTTTCTTGCATTGCATTATGTTTCTTTCTTCATTAGAAATAATGATATTTTAACTATTCTCTAAAAAAAAAAACTTTGAATAAACCATGTCTTGAGCAAAATAGACTAGGAAAAGAATAATAAGAGTTAGAAAGTATTTGCTAATGACTGTAGCGAGTTAAGAAGTAGATTAGTGGACAAACTTTTAGCAACTTACTTAGATCACCTAAAGGCTATTAGCAGTTCTAACTACACATGCACACTGACAAGGCAAATAGGTGTTGATTGTGAGGCCAACTGAGGACTCAATTATCACTTAAAATTAGTGATTGATATACACTCCAATCAAAAATTTTAATTTAAGGAAAGAGCTACCTATCTAAAATAAAAGTGCAAAACACAGAATATATATGGATTGCCCTAAGCTTAGTAACCGGATCTCTGCACCTAAGTCAAGTGTGAAAGTTCACGTCAAATTGTGAAGAGAAGGCCAAGATGCTCAACACTAAAAAAAAAAAGAAGGTTGTATGAAAGCTACCTTAAGTTCATAAACTTTATTTGGGAGTGTATAAAAATTAATTAAATTAAGGTGATAAAAGAAGATATATTTGTCCCTTACAAGCTAATACTCAAATACAAAGTTGGTCATCATAAACACAAGGGCTGTACATCTTTAGATATATTTTAAAGAAGTTTCTAATTGTATTAGCTACAAAATTTATTACTAAAACTTAATATTTAATTAGTGATACTTGCTAAACTCTTTGACTTTCAATCTTAAATTTATTTTTGTAAAAGGTGATCTTAATAAAATATTATTAAAAATCTTTAAAAAAAATTATATATTGCATTGCTAAGGGACTAGCAATAAATAAGTTGGGGGATGTGATAAGTGCATAAATTTATCCATAAAAATATTAATTTATGAATCAAATTATCTTTATTATTTTAAAATTGATGCTTCTTTGTACATTTTTGCAGGAAAGAGGTGCACCAACATGAAGAGCTCAATCTACAGACTTAAAAGGATCAAATAGGATAAAAAATAAAATTAAAATAGATTTAAATTCAAAGTCGAAAGTTAATTCGGTCCGATCTGCAAGTTGATGGTCCATCATGGACCACTTGGTCCATAAAAAGGTTGGTGAGCCACATGAAATGCTACAGTAATATTTCACGTGGCTCGGGGAGAAATGGAAGTAAGGCCATGTGCTTTTAAATATTTAAAGAGGATGAAATGGGTGTGGCTTTGGTATTTAAATTCCCATGGCGTGGAGGTTTTGTGAACAAAAACAATGCGAACAAAAACAAACAGGGACCTATGAGCGAGCCAAAGTGGATCAGGCAGGGATGTTCACGAGCTTCTTAGCGTGTGCAATTGACACGGGTTCATGCGTGGAGGGAGCAGACGTGGTAAAGATAAGGATGCGCATGGACTGATGCAGTGAAGAGCTTGGAACGCGAAAATAGGTTAACGGCTAGGGTGTTGGGCATTAAAATTAAAAAAAATTATAATTATCTATTTTTTAATCCCACATCAAAAAACAAATGAAAATCTTTTCTCTCTAACACCTATAAGAAGACTTTTACACCTCCTTATTGAAATATCTCTCTCTACTCTATAATTCTTGTAGGAGGTCTGTGTGACAGACAGACATACCCATCTTTTAAACTTTTTAGCTACCTTGTTCTCACTTTTTTCCACCCTTTCAACACATGAGAAAGAGAGTCAGCCAGGGAGAGATTGGTCACAAATCAAGAGAGAGAAGATAGGTTCTGTAAGAAATTTTATTTTCTGTTTATTTTCTGTTTCAACTCCAAGTCTCGTTAATAGCTTAGGAGTTAAAATTTTTGTAATCAGAATTTTTATTCAGCAATAAATTAGTTGTTCTCTTTCTATTTAATTTCTATAATTTTAATTTTTACAATAGGATAGTTTAAATTTCTACATCTTTTAATTTTATAATTTTTAATTTTTGTAAGTTAAATTCCAACAAATAGAATTAGATTTTATTTTAATTTTTTTTCAGACTTCAAATCAACTATGTCTAGCTAAGCAATCCCTCTGGGGTTTGCGATGAAGCTAGATCATGAATAGAAGCCTTTTCCATTGAATCTCTCTTTTCAAACTTTTAATTTTTAAAATCCTTCTTCCTTCATCTCTCTTGCTAAGAGATTTGATGGACTATCATTGGGTCAGAATCCTTTCATAGTCCATACTTGATTTAGTGCAAAAGTGGATGATTAGTAGAAGGCTCACAATTTTCTAAACTATTTCTTCTCTTTTCTTATAGAAGCTTTGATGAATTATAGTTGGATCGGAATCCCTTCATAGCCTATACTTGGACAACACAAGAGAAGAGAAGAAAGAAAGAGTCTCTTAATTAGGGTGAAAAAAAAATACTTGATGGATCATAGTTGAGTTAAATCTCTTCATGGTCCATGCTTGTTCATGTTTTACACCTTAATCAAGAGATATTATAAGAGAAATCATACAAAGGCTCTCTAATTCATTGGTCTAGTAGATTCAAAAGCCCTAAATCTTTGAGATAATTTATATTTATAATTGATTAATTTACTGTTTTGATCGTTCATAATTCAACAATCAATCTCTCTTCTTTTTTTTTAAAGCTCGCTTGAGCAAGCATCTAAATATAGTTTAAAACCCAATTCCTCGTGAGATTGATTCGTATTCATTGGACGTGCTACATTGCACATCATGCATTTGCAGTAAATTTAAAGTGACTTACCAGTGGGTCATTCACATCTCATGTAGAGTTTACTCTCTGCACCTCTATGTATTTCTACTTGAGGTAGTCGCGTGTTCTGCTACTCTATGTATTTGGATATCTGGTAGGACCTGAGCTCCTTAGAAAGGGCTATAGTGCCATTATCTTTGCAGTATAATATCACGATATCTGATGGTATGACATCTTGTTCTGCAACTAATATTAAAATCAGAATACATTCTACACATCTACAGTATACTCAGCTTCCATCGATCGATTGGTTGAAATCATTTCAAGATATCGATATGATTACACATATGATGTAAACATTCTACCATCAACATCAGACATAAAATCTGAATTGATATATCCTCTCACTCCTAGCTTTTGATCATTCTTCAAATTAAGAACATATCCTTAGTTCTTCTTAAGCACTTAAAGATGTTTTCACAGCAATCCAACACTCTTAGCCTGGATACAACTGATATCTACTCATGACATTCACAGTATTAACTATATCAGTTTAAGTATACTACATAGCATACATGTATGCCCAAGAGGGTAGTAGATCCTTCTTCGAGATTTTTATGCTGAACCCTTTCAGTATCTAGTCTCTATACTTTATTTATGAAAATACAAGCATCCAATTGCATCTATCTTTATAGATCTTTAGGATGCTTGCTTTACGTCTTTGATAAAAAATTCTATAATTAATCATATTTTAATCGATGTCAGTATTGGACACTCCCACTGACTCTTTTGAAAATATGTAATTTTTTATTTCTGATCAAACAATTTGATCGTATCATCAAAATAAATATTTCAACTCCAAGATTATTATAGACTTTGTGATCTCCTATCACAAGAACTGAAATCCATAAGCTACTCCATATAGAAATCTTCAAAAGATATCTAGTCCGAAAAGCCAATTCACATCTTTTTCTTGAAGTTGATGTCTATCATCACTTTATTGTAGATTTTGGGATCATCTTTATGTTCCCAATCTCCCATAAAAAATATTTTTTTCTACATCCTCTGTTAAGCATACCCAAGTATCTTTCAAGAGGATTGGAGATCCTACTATGTGTATGAGGTGGAGGAGAAATATACGTCTACTGGCTCATCATGAATAGTTTTTTTAGGTCCTAGGCTCATTGCTCTTCGGAGATACTCTCTTTGAGCTTAACTTTCCTCCCACTGCTTCATCTTGATTAAATAATTTTTAAGAAGATAGCATGTCGGGTCACAATTGTTGTGATCCAGGTGGTGTGTCCAAGGCTCAGGGGACCAAGGCTAAGGCCAAAGTCCATCATTCATGAGGGCTTCATGGAGGCTCTAGGGCTAGTTGGGCCCTAGGTTGAAAGGCTATGGGCCTTTCGGATTCTTGAGGTCTAGGTTATGTGGGCCTCAAGGGACCAACTCTTTATAGGCCAGGTCTGGGCCCAGGATAGGTGAGATTAGGTCGAGTCATGGGTGTACATGGGTTTGGATTAACCTAATCTCCCATAGAGTTGGTCAAGGGAGTTTTGAGTTTGGGTCACTTGACCCGGTGTTTATATATACATGTACTGTGTATAGGTTGGATTAAGCCAAGAAAATAGACAACTCTTTCTCCCAAGTCTCTCTCTCTCTTCTCCCTCTCTCTCCAGCAATCTTCCATGCACCAGGAGCAAGAAACCCTAGGGTTTCTTGCCGCCAGTCCATAAAAGGAAAGAAAGGAAGGGAGGCACTAGCCCCTTCCCCCTTTGCAGCCGCCAGCCATTTCTTCTCTCCCCTCTCTTGCAGGTGCCCAAACATGAGGTCCAGGATCTGAAATTTCTTGAGAAGAGGTTGGTACAAGTCCCTCTCAGATCTGGAGTTGATCTGAGATCGTTTGAGGCACGGGTGAGATCTCCATCAACAGATCTACAAAAAGGCTGCAGCAGGACAGATCTACGAGGTCTATCTCCATCTATCTTCTTCTCCATCTAGAACATCCCGATTTAAGATCTACAAATTGGAGGACCTCAGTCCAGGTCTGATTTGGTTGGGTACCAGATCTTGGATTTTTTAGAGGTGGTTTCAAAGGCGTTCTTCATCTGGAACGAAAGATTGACGAAGAAGACAGCAACCAGGCTGATTTCGTCAAGGGCCTTGGATCGTGTCCAGAAGTCTCCAGATCTATTCGTTGCTGGTTCCGCTGTACCAAAAGTCTGTGGGAGGAGCCGGGATCATGCTCCAACAATAATTACATTGTATTCCTTTCAGAAGGTAGTATCCCAAATTTTTTTAGGATGAGCTTTATAGACCTATCCTTTAACATATCTACCTGCTATCCTTGATACAGACTGGACATCTTTGGATCTTGAAATAACCAAGATTCAATTTTCACTATGCCATATCTCATTCAGTGTAGTAGGAACGGGTTTAGAGAGAATCCAATTTCATAGAAAAAAGTATATCCCTAAAGAAATAAAATAAATCAGTAAATTTCATCATGGACTAGACCATATCACATATAGTCTCATGACTTTTCTTTTCTCGTTGAGCTAAGATGTACTAAGAGAGGTCCAATGTGAAACTATGTCATTTTATGAGATAATCGAAAAAAATTTTTCATTGGTATTGCATCCTCGATCCGATTGAAGTACTTTTAAAAATTTATCGATTTGCTTCTTTACTTTACATCTGAATTATTTGAACCTTTCAAAACTTTCAGATTGTATCTCATATACCTACCCATACCATGACTGATCATCGGTAAAGGTAACGAAGTAGAGACAACTCCTTTTGTTAGCATATCACATGAGCTACACGCATCAAATGTGTACAAGGATAAGTATCTCATTGGTTCTTTTCCTTTTATCTCAGAAGAGTAGCTTGGTTATATTTTCTCAAAGAGATGATGCACAAATTAGATATGACTCAGCAGTCAATGGGCCCAAAGGCCCATATTTCTTCAGTTTGTTAATCATTTCTTCTCTAATATGATCTAGCCTAAGGTTCCACATATACTTAAGATTTATCTCAATTTTGGATCTCTTAGATCCAATGACATTCACTGCTTGCTCAATTAAGTTCACAGATACATCACCATGCAAATGATAGAGACTATCTCTAAGAACTAAATCCAAATAATGATCACAAAGGATAAATACTCATAGCCACAATAGCAACTCTTGCCCTATTGCCAATTTTAAGGGTTACTTCCTCAGCTCTCTACCTTCCATAAACTTTATACTAGAGCCTAAAACTCAATTGAGAAAAGAAAAAATCGTAAGGATAGTATTGAGTAATTTTGACATGCCTACTCTAGGCATGTCTTTGTTTCTTTAGGCTCTCCAGGTATTTACCTCTAAACTCTTTCAAGGTTCTTTTGTTAGCAACACTTTGAACAATTCAGATAAGATGCCATGATGGTCATTCATATGATAGTTTACCATAAACTATTTATATAAACTAATCAGGGATCACAAGATCAAATCCACAAGCAATTCTTTATGCATGGTCATGTCGAGCCTTTCAAGCTCCTTAATGTCCTCAAGTATTATCAAATAATGATCATAGACTGACTACCCATCGTGCATCAGATGCACTGTGCAACTCTAATCATCTCACAATACTTGTAGATGAATCAATGTGTCATTGGCAGTGAACATGTGCTCATGTATATGTTGGAGTTCATCTAACATGGACTTCAACATATAGCATCTATCTTTATTGTCATTGTCCATCCACTCAGCAAGTAAAGCTCATTGACTTTGGGTTGGACAGGTTGTTAACATCAAAATAACTTGGTAGTAAATATTGCTAATTTTTTAAAATTAAGAACGATTCTTAGGTTTGTGAGCCAGTCTATATAATTGATTTCAATTAATCGATTGATATCTAAGATTTGAGCTAGAGAGTTGGAAGCTGATACAATAAAGAGTAGAGAGCAAAGATTCTAATTAGATATTTGTACTTATTTTATAATTTATTTTAGAAACTTTTAGATGCAAAAAGAAGACTCTCACTATTTTATCAGATCTCCCACACTCTCGGGTGGAGAAACGAAAACTTTAACGCAACAATTGGGTTTTTAGTGGGTGTTGTGGTCCCATCGATACCGTGCACTTCACCTAACAGTTATTGGTAACATGAACAAACACCGATGCGTGGACAACTCTTTATCCAAATGCTTCTCTAAGCATGTTGCAGCTACTTGATCTCTAAGTCATATGGGCTCACCTAACAGTTATTGTCCGTATTTCTTAGTTAAGTCAGACTCACCATTTACAAGCAGGTGCAAAGCTGTCATTGGGTCTCGTATCTAATAATTATTGGATCCAATCCCATCTTTATCTTGGAGCAATTTTTTGCTGATAGAGTGGTTGTGTGTTCTCAATGCAACTGAACTACTATGACCAGTCGAGAACAATCAACGTTGGTAGCACGCCCGCATATCTACAACGATGGAAGACCATTGGACTTAATATTTATAGAGAGATTTGAGTTTAGGTCTCATCTAATCAGTCATCATATGACTAGTTGATAAGTGATATATTTTTATACTTATTTTAAAAATTTTTGATAATTTATGGTGCTAACGTCTTCTTAAAAATCTAATTTTATAAATAAATTAATTTTTTTATAAAAATATTAATTTTAAAAAAATATAAAATTAGAGCATATTTATGAAAAATAGATGTTGAGTTAATTGAGAATTTAAGTACCAAAATATTAAGAAATTAATAAAAAATTTAATGCATATTTTTTTAAATTTTTCAGGCAAAAATCAGAACAAAAATCGAGTGAAAATATCTTTAAAAATAATTTTTATTACCTTCGATGCATGGTGGATCGATCGCTCGGTCCACAGATTCAGAGGCACAGTCCACAGAATAGCTTCATGGTCCACGATGCAATCCACGATGGGTGGAAGCTTCTTTACGCGATCCAATGGTCAGAATTTGATCTAGAGTGCGATCGGATGGTTGAGAACGCATCCGACCCTGATAAGAATTTAAATGTTGATTTTTGGGCAGATTTGGATGGTCAAAATATGATCTGATGGTCAGAATTAATTTCTATGGTTATAATACGAATTAATTTATATCTTGTAAGATTAAATCTTATATCTTGTTATTAAATTTAGATAGTTTATACTCGGATAGGACGAGCTGTGATCTACTGATACAGTCCGTACCTCTTAGAAATAAGTTATACTAATATCTTAATCATAAGAATTAATATTGTAATATAAAAAAAGAAGAAAATAAATCTAATTTACATAGTAGATTCAAATTTTTTAGATTATTTCTCTGACTTATTTTTTTTTCATAAATTAATTTATATTTTTAATTTAATTCTTGATATTCTATTTTTTTAATCCTTCTACAATCAATTCTCTTTTATTTTTTTTAGAAAAAAGATAATCACCCCAAATCTCCATAAAAATAATTCTGACTCACCCTATCTATATAGTTTGAGTTGGTTTTTATTTTTGACCCCCTACGACAGTAATCACTGGTCTAATTGACATAGGCTAAATCAAACCTCCAAGCTACCATATTTTAGTCTCAATCTTCCAAATTGATCAGGTAAGTGGAGATTGATGGAGGTCCTCCTGTTATTTTTTTTAGACACCAATAAATTGATCAGATCAGCGAACGAAACCAATTAAATAACCATCTTTCAATTAATTACCTTAGACATCAATTGGTTAATTGGTCCGAATACATTAGCTTAGGCGAATTAGATTCGAGCCACAGAGTCGAGTTAGGTCCTTAGGTTAATTGATTCTACATATGGATGTCAATCAATTCGATCAACAATAATTGTATGATTTTAAGCTCTATTGATCTCACCCTAATCAATACTTGACTCGATTTGATTAAAGTGCTAAATCAATTTAGACTCAACATGATCAAATCAGAAATCCTACATGTAATCTAATTATATGACCTAATTTAATTTATCCATGACCAATCCCTCATACACAAATACTAATTTAAGATCTTAAATCTAAATTTTCATATCTAAATTTTTTGTATAAAAAGTATATTATAATCTCAAAATAATTTCAAATCATATATATAAATATATATCATATACATGAATAAGTTTAAATCATAGAAACAAATTTCAGTCCTAAACATGCATTCATATATCATATATACAAATCAAAATAGATCTCGAAACTCTTTTCAGATCTAAGCAATAAAATATATATTACATATATGCTAAAAAAATTAGATCTAAAATTTTATTTGATTAAAAATTTTAACATCATTTTAAGACAACCATTCAGCATAACAAGTTATGTCAGGACAACCTTATGTCATAACGATATTAAAAACTTTCAGATCTAAAATTTTTTTTTAGAGATTTCAAATCTAAATTTTAATTTCATGCGTATGACGTGACTCTGATACCACTATTGAAGTTTTATGGTTTCATACATATAAATTTTTTTCAAAACGAGTATGCAGCAAAAATTTAAAATTTTTAGATTAAATCTAATTTAATCTAAGTATGTATAAGATTAAATCTTAAAATCATAAACATGATCATTATATATAAGATAGGATTTAGATACAGAAATCAAATAGAAAAAATAAATAGAGAACATACCTTAGCACGGATCAATCTTCACCGCGAACTAATGATTATGGATATCTTTTGAAGGTCCCTTATAGCCGTACAAGCATCCGATCTCTACAGATATCCACACGAGACTCTGATCTGATCAGAAGTATTTTGATCTCATCGAGGTGCTAGCTCCCTTATAGGGATCACATCTTGATGGTTGAAAATCTTCTTTTCTCTCAAGACAATCTTAGAGAAGAAGAAGAAGTAGAAGGATGTTGATCTTTACATTAGAGATTATAAGAAGAACCCTTTCTTCTCTTTTCTTCCTTAAACCCATGCACCAAATCTCAACACTGGAGATGTAAGAGTTTTGTCCAACTTTTGGATAAAGAGAAGAGGAGAAACTCATGTCTAAATATGGACAAAAGAGAGAGAAGAGGATGTCCTAACAACCAACTTTTGGTTGTTGGTAAGAAAGAAAAGATAAAGTCAACCGAACCTCACACCATCAAGCTTCATCCCATGCCTCTCTTCTCCTCTATTTTTCATGCATGCCTTCTCATCCTTTTGGCATCTAAAGCTGATCATCATCAGGTTGGTTCTGCCCCATATGGATCCCATGTTTAAATAGGAGAGGGGATAAGGAGATAAGGTAGAAAGATAAGAATCCAAAGCTCTTAAGACTCTTGGATTTTTTGTGTCGCCCACCACCAGATTATTTGCACCCCATATCACACGGAAATAAGGAGTTAGAGAGGGATTATTACATGCTAAAAAGAAAGGATGGTGTGGGGTGTTTGGGCATCCAAATCTAGTTGGACATGGGACATGTTGTGGTGCATGGAGAGATGAGTTTAATCCAATTAGAACTCTTCTTTTAGGTGGCTGATTTAAATCAATTTAAATTCCAACCAATTCTAATCATATTAAGAACTGATTAGATCTAAATAGAAGAAAAATTAAATCTAATTTGGAACTCAAACTATTTAAATTAGATGTCATCCAATTAGAGGAGTCCTAGTCCTTTTGGACTCTCTCTTTGTGCTTGAGTCAAACTCAATTTAATTCTAATCCAATTAAGATTTGGTGCACCCATGAAAATGAAAATTTTTAATCCAAATAGAAATTCAAACATTCTTATTTAGATCTTAGTCTACCTAAGAATTGAGTCAAACCTAAATCTTAATTTAATTAAGAATCATTCTCCCATGTAATTTGGTTATCTGATAATCCAATCAGGTTTGATCAAATCAAACCCATGTTAAATCTAATTTAGTTAGAATTGATACAAACCTCATTGCTCAATCAAATTGAGTGAATTAGTAATCCAATTGCTAATTAATCCTCCTATAACTCACTAACTCTTTAGCGAGTTACTTAATGTAACTTTTGCATTAGATTAAGCATCAATCAAATTGATAATCAAATTCTATCATAATTCATCATCATAATCAACCATCTGATCAGTCAAAAGTCTCTTTTTTTATGTGTGACCTCATAGATTTTATTCTGTCTGGTAGTAAGATATATTGTGATCCCTATCATAATATCATTGAAACTCTTTTCAATGGATTGAAACCATTCTAACTCTGTCCATCAAGTATCATTGATCATCAAGATGATGCTCATGGGTCTCACAATCCATCAATGACACCTAGCAATATGTAGTGGCAACCCAGCAGAATAAAAAGTGATGAACCTCTAGGTGTAGTTAACGTATGATACAGTCCCTCTATCATGAGTCCCGACCAGATGGCATTTCATGGATAAATCATCAAACCTCATCATCGATCATATAATAGATTCAATCAGCTTGAGTCTATGTATGATCCTCATGAAAATTTTTTTCATTAATCACACTGCTATGGCCATAGATTTAAAGACTCAGCTTCATAAATCCCATAGGACTACTCCCTTTTTGCTAGAATTGATAGATCCCATCTAGATGTACATTCTACTCCTACGGTGGATCAACTGTTACCAACATCCACCATAAGGGCTCATTGAGATCCATGTTTATGTGTAGTCAAACTCTAGCAGCCTCACTACGAGCAGCTATAGCACCACAGGTCAAAGGACTAGTCATACAACTACAGTATCGAAAAAATCATAAACGAGTGAGCAGACATCCATGTGACTTCTCATGTTGATCACACTCAATGCTAATTATTCTATAAAAACTATTTGCACTCTCGTTCTAGTGTCACTACACCGCAGACTTGAGATCCATCTATCCGAAGGAAGCGATTCATGTACTGGTCTATCTGGATCAATCACCATCTCCATGATGATCCTATGACCAGGAGCACTTTAGGAATTAACCATCAATGACATATGTCTCAAATTTATAACTCTTTAAGAATATGTGTCATCATCTTGTTAATCCCTTGGATGATTTATGGACACATAAAATATGAATGATAATATAAATACCCATAAAGTATAAAAATATGTCCTAAAAATATAATATGCATTAGCCAAGATTAGCTTCTAGGACATA
This sequence comes from Elaeis guineensis, assembly GCF_000442705.2. Lineage (NCBI taxonomy): Eukaryota > Viridiplantae > Streptophyta > Magnoliopsida > Arecales > Arecaceae > Elaeis > Elaeis guineensis. Next base: position 92,937,830 of record NC_025997.2, read on the forward strand.
TATCTAATAGAAAAGATCGTGGGGTGGGGCAGCACGAGCGTCTAGGGGGAGGGGGGAAGACCGCTGAGGAGGGGGGCAGCATAGGGGTGGGCTAAGTGAGAGGGAGAAGAAAATAAAATATCTAAAATATCTTTTATAATAAAATATTATAAAAGAGCACCTTAGTAAAATTTTAATATAATATTATATGACTATTCAGTATTTTATCCTAACCATCCATTAATATTTTATAAAATCTTAACCATGGATCTTAAAAAGATATTTTTGAAAAAAAAAAAGCATCATCAATTTTCATCCTATGGGAGTACCAAAACCCACGTCCCTCATGGGTTTTCAATTTTCATAAAATATAAAAAGTATCTTTTAATATTTTTTCACTCTCTCTCTTCTAAAAACTCCAACCAAATAAGAAGCCCCCTCTCTACTTCTCAGAAACTGTCTTTTCTCCCTTCCACTTCTCGTGAACCAAATGAGTCATAAGATAAATTAATCATCCTCTATTGCTTTTTCTACTTAAATTAAAACCTCTATTTATAGGAAGAAAATGAGATTATCTTGAAGAGTTCTAGATGGCCACACATAATTAAAGTGGCATATGGAACCCTTATAAATAAAAATCAATCTAAAATGGTAGGGACTACTATTATAGGGACTAAATTTTAGGAGATCTATTTTAATATTGTAAGGGTATAAAGTGAGTCTTTGATTTGCATTAATACACTATATAAATTAATCAATAATACTATTGGATCCACCATTGCATGTCTCTACTTTTATATGCGTTATACTTTGTTATCATTCTTTTCTATTAATTTGTATTACTTTTACATATTATTTACTTGTGAATTAATTATGATTTTGCTTCTTGCTTCGCAGATTGAACTTGACGATAAATGATATGTGCATGGCTCCTACTAATTATATATTTTTTTTTTTTGAAAATTTTCTCTAATTGGAACAAGAGGAACTTTTTATATTAAAACCTTAAAGGCCATTTCTACAACTTTAATTTAAAGTCATCATTGTTATTTTTCTTACTTAGAAAGCTCTTTTGTGAAATTTTTTGCATTTATAAAGGAGTAATGTGTTATAATAATTTGTGAAAGTTAAATTCATATATATATATATATATATATATATATATATATATATATATATTCAGTCTGTTACTAATTTATGTCAACTTATTTCCTATATATATTATATATATATATATATATATATATATATATATATATATATATATATTCAGTCTGTTACTAATTTATGTCAACTTATTTTCTATATATTAGGTGGCTTTAAAAATATATATACAAGTAGGTGTTGCCCAAAAATAGCAACCCAAGAGAAGGAGGTGAATTGATTCTTTAAAAAATTAAAAAAAAAATGCTATAATTACCAATTGCAAGTGTGCTTATGATGTGCTTGGAAAATATAAATATAGCAATGGAAAGCAAAGATAAATAAATACATAATCACAAATACAAGAAGTTTATAGTAGTTCGATGCTAAACTCAGTACCTACGCCACTTTCCAACACCTCCCACTTAGAAATTTTAACTATAATCTATTTGATTATAGTTCGATTATTTTTTTGAGCTTGAAATCAAATCTAGTTAGTTTTGCTTAGGCTCACTAACCATAATCTTTCTAAGTAAGTCCCCAAGACATAGTCAATTACACACGTTTAATATTTGACTTAGAGCAATCTTAATCTCTAAGTTTCTATTCCCAAGAGACTTATTACACTGCAATTAATACAATGGATAAAGAAAATAAAGCTTAAAAAGAAAACTCTTAATTTGAAGTTCGTGGAAGTCATTGAAGAAGCTTCTTGAATGCTTTGCCTTCCTCTTTAATTGTTTGAGAGGGGATTAAAGGAATGCTTGATTGATCTCTCAAAGGATAGCTAAGGCTTATTCAATGCTTGTTTTATCTCTTTTAATTCAATTGAATACTAAAAAGTTGGACTTGAATGCTTTTTTAAGTGCGCCTTCACTTTTTTGCTTATTTATTCATTTTTTTTGTCTTTTTCTTAGTTTTCTACTTGAATTTCTTGCTTAAATATGTTAAAAAATAAGTAGAAGAGGCAATATGACCACTGGAGAGTTAAAACTTTGGGGACCTTTTTTGTTCATTGGAAATGTTTTGAAAAATTAGTCGTTGGACTGTTAGATGTAGAGAAATCGACTTATCTTATCTAGAGTCAACTTGGCTCAGTCAAGGGTCGACTCGGTTCATTCAGAGGTTGACTCGTAAAGCACTATATCTCAAGATAGCTATATATATTTTAATTGTGGCCATTTAGAGATCGATTCAGTTGAAGTTGGGATTGACTCATCCCAAACTAGGATCAACTTATGAAGTACTAGGGTTGACTAGGGAACAGGTCTTTTTTCATGACTCTATATCTTCATCTTGAGACTATTCTAGGGTCAACTTGTATCCTGCTGGGGTCGGCTCATAAAATATCCCAATTTCATCTCTCTATTTTCATCCTAAGACTATTTTGGAGTCAACTTGTACTTTGTTGGGATTGACTCGTGGAATGTGCCAATCTTCTTTAGTTGCACTGGGGTTTCCAATTTGAGGTAAGCTCCTAAACATCTCAAATAAATATTTATCTTCTATTTAGGCCTGTGGATGTTCAAGGGCCAGCTCCTACAAACTAAGGGTCGACTCTTCTCTTCCATCATTTATCAAAATCTTTGAAAAATATTATTTTTTTGATATATGAAAAGGACTTCTTTTTGATTTCATATGCAACTTTTGAGCATCATGGGAAATCCTACAACCATTCTCTTAAGCTTGCATCAACATTAATTATACTTGAGTATTTTAGTATCATCAAAGTCAATCTTTGAGTCAATAGAAGATTTTTACAATCATGCACCTTTTTTTTTGCTTTGCTTTCATAAAAAATTTTGACCGGTCATGTGCATCTTATGTGCAAGCTATTCTCATAGAACCATAGATAATATTCAAGCTATCAGATCAATAGAAAAACTAGAAATGATTGCCATCTCACTTTTCTTCGCAAATTGAACTATCATGCCACTTTTTCAAGAATAGATCTTTAACGATATATTAGTTTTTTAAAAAATATATATATTTAGAAATAGTTAGACTTTATGTGGCCTAGATAGTAATAACTCATCTATAAAATCTAGACAGGGCTAGATCATAAGGTATAGCAAATTAAACTAGACCCATTAGCCAAGATGTTCTCACAAGACCTATAGGATTAATTAACCCATGTAGGCATTGAATACTAAGTTAGACTCTTATGACGGACAAGACTCAAAAAGAGGAATATATATATAGTATGTTTAGGTTCTTCTCTTCTCACATCTACAGAATCCTTGAGCTACTCATTATATTCATGGTGGAGAGAAGATAAAGGGCTTGGCATGGCCACCGTTTGTTGAATAATTATTTCATATAAATAATTATTCGTCCATCATTCATGCAAACCAAATAATATAGTAACATGAGAATGCCCAAATGATACTACATCTATAAAAATCAGTTGCTAGTGCAGGACAATGATGCTAAGAAAAGGAGCCCCAATAATCTGACTCATTCACAGCTAGGGAGTGAATGAATTATCCTTCAATGCAGTCTCCTCATTTCCTGGTGGCCAGAGAGCTTTTGTTTTTAGAATGCTCTTACAAAAAATAATAATTACGTTTCCATGTTTTGGTCTATCTTCCATCTAGGCTATAGTTTATTAGTACAGCCAATATTGGTTTAATTATGTGCAGATATTAATTAGTTAGGAATCCAAGGCAGGCATCAAAGATCGGTGCCAAGAAGGAAACTCATTTGTTTCTTGATAGTTCTGAATCTTGGTCGCCTTGCATAATTGTGTGAAGCACAAATTAGTTTCTTTAGAAAAAAGTAATGGGAAAAATTTATTGGCCTATCAAATTATTGTTATCACATGGATACTATCAATACATCAGATCCCCAATGTATCTGGCTGAGCATAGATACTAGCCTAACAGAACCTCCTAGGTTGTGTTTGTCTTGCAAATAAGAAAAATCTTAATAAGTTATTTTACTATTTGGATTAAAGCTCTAAATATCAATTCTATAATTTTGAGCCTTTTGTTAGAATTATAAAATAATCGAACAAAGAAAATATATGCTTTTTCAACATCCAAAGCATTAGTTAAAATAGTAAATCAACCAATGAAGCATGGAGGTGAATCATCAAGCCTACAAGAAAAAGAAGCGGCAAACCAGACAAATCTTGAGAAGGAACACCTTTTTTTTCCCTTTTTCAGATAAGACGGATTTATTATACTGAGAGATCCATCATCTTGAAAAAAAATTAATTGCCAACAAATGGGCAGGATAGATATACTAAATCAACTTTTAAACTTCTAACCAAAGATTTACATCAAATTTTCTTCCCCTAATCAGCTTCGCTTGCAAAAGCTTTGGAGTTTAATGTGGAATTCCAAGGGTTTCTCCCGTGAGTTAAAATATTTTTATGGCATTGTTTTGTGGGAGCACTTCCTGTTAGACATGAAATACACAAGGGAATTTTACCAACAAGATTTGGCACATGATCATCAAACCTTTGAGTCACACGCATAACATTGCCTATAATATTTTATAAGAGAGTAAAAGAAAGTTTTATGATCACCTATATATAAGACTTGGGCAAACGAATTTGTAGCCTCATGACGGGCACATTTCAAAGCTTATTTAGAATACAGTAAAAGCATGACCTTATTGTTGCTCCAGATTGTAGAAGTGAAGCGAGAACGGTGCTGGACTAAACATGAAATTAGACCAATAATATTGAAGAATGGAGATCAGCTAATGATTTTCCTAACTTAAGGGGGTGTTTGGTGATCCAAATGGGATTACTATGGTAATCTAAAATCATTCATGATTCTTATCCTGGATAATCTGATCCCTATTGATCCAAGATCATCACATTTAGGATGGCATGGTTTAGTAACTAAAGATCCTTGAATATCCATGAATAATATACTTGGTATGTTATGGAATCTAGGATCAATCATTGGCCATATAATACCAAAAATTCCTCTGGTATATGCCAAAGAGATTTTTTATGTATTTTTAGTTCTCATAAATTAAGAATATAAATAAATATACTGATTCTTACAGTGATTTATTCTAATAAATAAAGCCATTAAGAAATTCACTATTTTGTAATACAGAGTCATCATTAGTTAGTCAAACATAAAGGCTTTATTATTAACCCAAAAAAAAAAGAGAAAAAAAAAGGCTCTCAACTCTTTTCTGTTCTTTAACTTCTAGATGAACTTGTATCTAGATTCAACTATCTATTCTAATACAGTGATTCTTAAGGTGGTTTATTCTAATAAATAAAGCCATTAAGCAATTCACCATTTTGTAATGCAGAGTCATCGTCAGTTGGTCAAAGATAAAGGCTTTATTATTAACCCAAAAAAGAAAGAAAAGAAAGGGCTCTTAACTCTTTTTTGTTCCTTAACTTCTAAATGAACTTGTATCTAGATTCAACCATATATTCTATTGCTGGTGTTTTCACAAAGTGGGGAGCAAATTTGCGAAGATAAATTAACGTTGCTATGGAAATGGAAACCAAAAATTTTTCTTAGTTCTTCTATGTAAAGTCTTTTCTCTTTAGGTACATAATTTCTTGTTGTTCTATTGTTAGTAGAAGAATGGGAAAAAAAATCACCCTAAAAAAAGGAATGGAAGAAAAATATTTGATATCAGGCAGAGAGAAAAAATTTTAATTACTTTATGTACCATACAGAAACATAACATGTGCATAGATTGAACTAAGGCATCTTTGCTTGTTCTTTTCCTTGAAGCTATTCTCTATGCTTTTTTTAGTGGTGTAGGAGGAGGGGGGTGGGGGCATGTGGTATTTGAATCAATCAATACAACTTATCATTTCAAAAAATTTATGCTCAAAAAATTTTAATTAAATATCTTATGAAGTAGATAGATTTACAAGACAAAAAAATCTATGCATCTTAGATATATATATATATATATATATATATATATATATATATATATATATATATATATATATATATATATATGATAAAAAAAATGATTTTTCCTATGGATATCAATATTTAGGAAAACCAAGAGTACTCTACCAAACATAATAAATCTAAAGGTCTCATAGGAGAAATCAGCCATCCAGAGCTTATACTTTTTGATATTAATAGCCTTTTTGGCCAACTAATATGTCGGCCTATTATTCTTTATATGGCTAGTCTAAATATATACAACTTGCTATTTTCCGAAGGAAGATAAGGATGAACCTAACATCCAGTGCGCAAACATAGTTTCAAAAAATTTATACTCATAAAAATCTGATCAAACATCTTAGGAAATAAATAGATCTACAAGATAAAACTATAGAAAAAACTATGCATCTTAGATCCTAAGAAAAAAATCTATGCATCTTAGATATACAGATAGTTTTATAGGATGAAAAAAAAAATAATTTTCTGCATAAATATCAATATGTAGAAAAATAACTTGGACTTAATCAAACATAAAAAAATTAAAAGATCAAAATATCAAGAAATCAAATGCCTTACGGAATCAAGAAATCATTGCAGCCAATATGAGAGGAGAGAAAGAAAACAAGATGGGAATCCAAATATCTCACGGATGCCGCTTTCTATTTGGCTCTTTCTTAGATAGCACTTTTTTAAAGTTTCTCATGTAAAACATGGAGGAATTTGATCAATATTTAACTGCTAGATCTAAGAGCAAAATTACCTTAAAATTTTATCCCAAGATCATTGTATTGGAGTGATCTTGGATATCCATTCTCAAGAATAAATTTTTCATCATCCAATTGGATGGCAATTTGAGAAATAAAAATAATCTACAATCATTGTCATATAGGATCAGTGAGATGTAATCAAAAATAATAATTTTATCATCTTCATTCAAATTATTTTTGATCTTGAACGGATGACTACATAACAAATACCTTTCAAAAAAATTGTTCTCTGCCCATCAATAAATGGACCAAATACTATTGGGGCCCTCGTGGGAGCCTAAATGTTATGACACTGCCTCCACCGGCTCCTCGTGGGGTCCCCTTCCCGTTCAATAAAAAAATGAACACCTTTCCGTGTGCTCCCGAAAGTCCATCCCACTGGTTTCATGGTTCCAACCCCAACCATTCAAGCTGTGTTCTAAGGACTTCTATATGTATCTATATATGTCTTCACCTTCTAACCTGATCTCTAACTCTAAACCTGATAGAGAGGATAGAAAATGGAAGAGGAAAGCTCACCAGCAGCTGAGGACCTCACCTGGGCCCTTCTCGAGCCAACAAGATGCAGTGAAGAGGGTGATGAGAGGATGGGAGTTGATGAGATGCTACAAAAGTATTCAGGAGAGTTTGGGCCATGGCAGCTGAGACACTTCGCACTTGTTAGCCTAGCATGGGCACTTGATGCATTCCACACCATGGTCACCATCTTCGCAGACCGTGAACCGGCATGGCGGTGCACCGGGCCGGCATGCAGCGACGTCGACGTCTGTCAGCTCGAGCCAGGATCATGGGAGTGGATCGGGGGACGGCAGGTGTCCACGGTAGCGGAATGGGGTTTGGTATGTGGGAATAGGTATAAGATTGGTTTGGTGCAATCAGCCTTCTTTGCGGGCTGTACGGTGGGTAAGTAGAATCATGACCTTGATTAGTTTACTCTTTTTCTCTTTTATTTCATTCACTTCCATTGCTTGCATTTGTAACTTGTTTTAGAGGGTATCTATCAGGGTGTTTGATCGGGATGGACAGAAAAAATCTGGTTAATGGAAGACCCAGGATACTTCTATGGAATTTAAGATCTTGATTTGAATTAAAAATTTTCAAGAAAAAATATATTAATATTGAATAGCTATTTTTTTTTTCTTTGGTAAAAATATTGAATTGCTAGTTATTACCATTGACCAGGATCTCCCCAAAAAGAGGCTTTTGTTTGTGAAGAAGAATGGCCATGGGGATTTGGTACATACATGAACTTTTTCTTATTTAAGCAAAACCAAAGTCAATTCCCTTTCCATTTTATAAGATGATATTAAACATTCAGGAAATTCTTGGATGGTTATTGCCATTTGGCAAAACTTTTTTGTTCTTTCCTTTTTTTCTTTCTCTTTTTATGGAAGAGCTGTTAAGAAATTTATTCGCCGAATTACCTCTCAAAGATTTTAATGCGAAAGAGTTGGTGTATCCTTGTTTTTATGATGGTTCGTGATCGGGCTCTTCTTCTTTCTTCCCAATCTTCTCCATTGTAAATTTAATTTTGAGCAGAGATAAATGGACATCGATCTGCCACAAATCTCAATTTGCATTAACGTATGCAAAATTTAGAATTTTTTTTTTTTAAATAGGAGAAGAAGGAAAAAGAAGTTTTATCCCTTCTTTAATATACTGTTTATTTTATTCTGTGCTGGGATGACTATAGAGACTTCACTTCTGATTTATGCGGATATTCCATTCCGGATCATCATTGTTATTCTTAAAATAATGAAGAGAAAAAGTACCCAAGATAAAAAAAAAAAAAGCTAAGGGGTCAAACGACCTTATTGAAGAGGACAAAACATCAGCTTTAATTGCTGCAGAGTTTATCCTTTACCAATCCAAGCGCAGTGCTGGTGTTTGACCAATGACTTCCGAAAGAAAAACATGGGTACCCTGAGTGTTTTGATCTGGATGCATTTCCCACTGGCGCTTGACTTACTGGGGGCACCTTGCCGGCTTACCAGCGGGATCTAGTCCTGCTCCTTTTTGTCCCTTCTTTACTAAGTGGATAGGCCATGCCCATTCTAATCTTTATAATACATTCCCACATTGACTTTCCTCTAGAATTTTATCCTGTCAATGAAAGGAGCGTGGTTGATCTGAAATAAATTTCTTGTACAAGGTTAATGTGAACTTTGACATTTTTTTATATGAGTTTAAAAAAAAAACCCATAGACTGTGGAAAGAAACTATTTCATAGAAAAATATTTTCACATTTATTTTTTTCTTTTTTTTTTTTCTAGAGAGAACCTTTCCAGATAGGATATGGTATTAATAAATAGCAAATAATAGGTAATAGATAATGTATCCAAAACCAACCCAAAAGAAATAAAACTCCATGGAGAAAACAGGGAATACTCTTCCAAGTCCTTTTTATATGGATATATATTTTGGTGATTTAGAACTAAATTTCATTTTTTTTATTTTTCTTTTCATTTTATGAGCTTTACACTCGTTAGTTATTTCTTTTTTTTCTTGGTGCTTTTGTCCAACTTGGTCTTTTTCTCTACCTTAATTAAATGCAGAAAGACGATTGGCTATTGTGCCTTTCCACACTCTCCAACAACAAAGAAGCAAAATGTTGTTTTTGCATGTCATTAAATGAGAGTTTAAGCTTGGATTTTGCATTTTTTTTAAAAAAATATCTCCTTTGCTAAAAAGAATCTTTTATGAGCTAATTGATTCGTGCACTAGTTAGGACTAAGCTAAGCTAAACAAATTTGACCTTAAACATAGACTGAATAATATATGCCGGGATTATGCGAAAATGAGAATAAGACTAGAGGATCAAGGATCAAATTATCTAATGGGCTGATCCAACTGCAAGTAGGACAACTCACTATTTTATATCTGCATACTATCAAATTTTAAATACTTCTTACATGATAAAAAATAATTAAATTGTAGAAAAAACATAGGCAGTTTAGAGAACAAGGGACAAAGCTAATTCTTGTTTGCAAATTGTTTTGGAAATGTATGAGACTTGATTTGTTGATTTTAAGTAGGCCCTTTGATATTAAACAATGACATTAGTCATTAAAAAGTGAAGTAGATGAAAACATGAATCGGTTGAGCCAATTTCAAATGAATAAAAAAATTAGTTCACTTGTATAAAATTTCATGGTTGAATCAAACAAATTCATTTCAACATTCACCTACTTGTTGCCAACCAACTTGTGCCTGTAATTTGAATTGATTTAATATCAAATAACTTTTGATTTATCTTGTTGCATTCTATCCTTCTGCCATTTCAGGTTGTGGCATCTTTGGACATCTATCAGACTCTTTCCTTGGCAGGAAGGGCTCGCTTATGGTGGGCTGCATCATCAACACTATCTTAGGCTGCTTCACGGCTGTGTCACCATCCTACACCATCTATCTCATCCTTCGTGTGCTCACCGGCCTTTGCACAGGTCCAATGGGCACCACAGCCTTCGTGCTCGCCACCGAGCCCGTCGGCCCAACTTGCCGTACCGCAGCCGGCATGTCTGTGTTCTATTTCTTCTCTGTAGGCATCATCGCCCTCACTGCCATTGCCTACCTCTTCCCTTCCTCTTGGCGCACCCTTTACCTCATCACCACCCTTCCCACCCTCTTCTTCGTTGTTGCCATCCTTCCTTTCATCTCCGAGTCCCCTCATTGGTACCTTATTCGCCGCAAACCCAAGAAGGCCCTTGAGATCATGCGAGCTATCACTAAGAAGAATGGTCGGTTCCTTCCCGACCATGTCTCCTTGGTTCTGGACTGTGATAAATCTCATAGCGACACCAACAGCATAGCAGATATTGTCATCTCAGGCTCAATCATAGATGTTATACGTTCATCACTAACTCGATGGAGGTTGGTCCTATCAACAATCATAAGTTTGTTTTGCTCAGTTACATACTACGGCCTTACACTAAATGTTGTAAACCTCAAGACCAATCTATACATCAGTGTTATTATAAACTCGATATGTGAGTTGCCGGCTTTCACATTGGCCACCATGTTGTTAGAGCGGTTTGGATGCAGGCAACTGGTGATTGGGACGATGTGGCTTAGTGGTGCATTTTGTTTGGCGGGGAGCTTGATGGGTGGTGATGGAGCAATGGCACCGGTAGGCCGAATGGTGTGCGGCGTGCTTGGAATATTTGGGATTGCAGCGACATACAATTTGTTGTTGGTGTACGCGGCAGAGCTCTTTCCAACAACGGTGAGGAATGCGGCACTCGGGTGCATACAGCAAGCGGAGCAGATCGGGGCGGTGGTGGCGCCGATGGTGGTGGTGATGGGGCAAGGGCTGCCATTTATGGTATTTGGGTTGTGTGGGATCATCGGCGGGGTGATGTCGTTCTACCTGCCTGAGACCTTCAACCAGCCCTCATATGATACCATGGCTGGGATGGAGGATGGGGAAAGGGCAAGGGAAGGTGCATGAAGAGTGGTTTGAATGGTGCTCGTAGGGTGACAGTTAATATGAAATTTTCAAAGCAAATAAGATAACACCAAAGATAATAGGAGGTGACTTTGATATGTTACTTGCCATCTGATTATGGTTTTTCATGTCAATAGCTAAGGGTTTTCTTCTACCAATTAAAAAAAGGGCTAAGGAACCTGACGGCTAAATGGACTGGCAATAGAACAGTAAATTGGATCAGGATATGCTTGTACGAGAGCTCAATGCACGCACACGTCTCATGATATAAATCCATGGCAAGAAGGCATGTAAATTAGGTGCAAGGAAGAATCTTAGGATGTGAATATGAAGCATAGGATGTAATACATTCATCACTACATGTATGAAAAATCCATTCTAGTATTGTTGTTTCAATATAAAAGTTAAAAAGTTTTTGAAAAGAAAGTGAAGGTTTTGCTTAATCCACCAAAGCCTTGACATTGCCCAAGGTCATTCCCACGACAGGGTGTTTGACACCGTACTGAAGGGGATGAAACACCTCTGTAAATCTTCTTTTCACAAACACCGTTTGAAGGCCACCACCTGGGTTTGATTTCATCTCCGGAGCAGGAGAGGGATGCCAACCAGCTGACCAAACTCGTGGCAGCAAACTTTCTTAAGAAATAGTAACAGATGCTTGTACTATTACCAAGAGAAGCACAAAGGTTTCAATGAATGTTCTCAAAAATCTAAAGATAAGTGTGCCAAATTATAAAGGGAAATCCAAAGAGTGTGACCATAGAAATAGATATTCAGTTAGGTCACTAACATGGTTCCCACCTATGCTCTTTTTTTTTTTATTATTTTTTTTTTGGAGATGTGTGGAGAGTAGTGGGAGAACTCAACTACTCACCAATTTTATTCAGAGAAAAAATGTTTTGGAATTTAGAAAGAGAGATTATAAGGTAATATATCTTAGCTGATTACAAAATGTAGAAATAATAAAGTTGTTCAAAAATAAAAGATCCAAAATGAGACAAGGAAAAGACTTAGTTGAATCCATCTGAAAGTGAGAAAACCAAGAAATCCAAGAGAGGAGACTCAGAACTATTCAAACAATTACAGCAATGGGTGCTCTGGAAAATACTAGGCTACTGAGCAAAATTTCATCATTGTCTCCCATCTCAATAGATGCATTTAGAAGAGGTAATATGTTCAACTGTGTAAGCAAAAATTGAGTGATATAGCCCAGTAGAAAAAATTCATCCAAAATGCAGAAACTTCAGACTAAGAGCAAGCTTCCTTTACTGGCATTAACTGATGCTAAGAAAGAAGCAAGAAGGGCAATAAAAAAAATAAGAACGAGCTTGCAAATCATTAACAACAGAGGTTAGCATCAGGAACTCTCTTTTTTAATAAATTCTTGGTCAGAGAAGCTGCACCAGGTAGCTCAGATGGTTTACAGAGAATGGTCCATTCTTGAAATCAATACATCATCTTTCTGAATATATCCTTTTCACTCAAGCTTTTCTTTAGAAATATTCTTGAATTCCTTTCCTCCCAATAGCTAGAAACAATAACTGCCACTAGCATGAAGATAGGATTGAAAGAATTGAAATGCTGTTTATACCAAATGGAGCAGACTTAAGATAAAGTGGAAGGCACAAGAGGAACATTCAGCCTATCATAGACCCAATACCAAATTTTGGAAGAAAAGGTGCAGTTAATGAATAGATGATCCAAAGATTCAACCTCACCAGCACATAAAACACAGCCACCAATATTTTTACCCAATTTTTTTTATAAGAAGCTCCCTTGTACTCAGTTTATTTGAAAGTGCTAGCCACAGCAAACATTTGACTTTTAATGATAGTTTTTTCTTCCAAATCAACTTGGTCATAGATCATTTCACAACTCTAGAGATAAGGAAGTTATACAAAGAACATGAAGAAAAGTTGTCTGAAGGTTCTAACTGCCAAATAATTTTATCTTGATTTGAATTCAATTGCATAGTAGAAGGTATGGAAAGTAGGTTTGATTTTCCTGCCTAACAATTGGAGTTAGAGTGGTAGTTCGAATACCCCAAGCTCCTTGTCTATTATTGAGAAAGGAGGCTACTGGTCCATTTTTTCCATAGCAGCAAGAATATAGATTGGGAAACAGAGTTTTTAAAGGGACAAAACTAATCCAACTATCATGCCAAAAAGAGATTTTCAAGCTATTTCCAGCTTTAAATTTTACTCTATTCCAAACCGGTGGCAAGGTGTTTACAACATCTCGCCATAGTCTAGAAGAATGTCTATTAGGCCTCTATTTATCACTGAGCTCAACTCTCTTCAGATGGGCTCCGGAGATAATTTTTCTCCACCAGCCAGGTGTTAGATGGATGTCCTAGAAGTCAATTGTTAGCTGACATATTTTTATTTTATGACATAAATTTATACTTAAATTATTGATTTAATCAATAAAGAATAATTTTTTTTCCATTCAAGTATTATGTGTCCTTGAATCGTCCTTGAAATTGATGTTATGATATATATTCTCAAATATTGAGAATTAGAGGCATATATGATCGATTCTTAAATTGCTTTCGATTTTAGGATAGTCATGGGGATGGTGATTTATCTAGATAGATCAGTGCACGGTTCGCTTCTTTCGGGATAGATAAGTCTCTAATCTATGATATAGAGACACTGAGCGAAAAGTGCGGGTAGTTGTTAAAGAACAACTAGTACTGAGTGTAACCATACAAGAGATCACATAGATTTTTATTCGATCGTCAGTGATTATCTCGATGCTGTAGTTGTGTGACTGGTCCTTTGACCTACAGTATCACAGTTACTCACAATAAGACTGTTGTAGTTTGACTACATATAAATACTAACTTGATTATGAGTTTTTGTAGTAGATGTTGGCTTCAGTTGGTTGAGCTGCATGAGCGACGTGTAGTTGGCTTCAGTTGGTTAAGCTATATAAGCTTATAAAGCATCAATTTATATAAATTTAGATAAATTCTATTGGGTTCATGCTAACCTTGCTAGCACCTAGATATGAACCCAATTTTTCTTATGATTGGTTTACTTATATGATAAGTTTTAACCAATTTCTGCACTTGTTTTGAGCTTAATTGAATTTGATTCAATAAGATCCAGTGGTTGAAAATTTAATTTATGGCTTGGATTAAATCAAGAAAGAGTTTTTTTATTTTATTCATTAAGAATTCTTGAAGAGAATTTATAAAATCATGCAGGCTGATTTGATATTTTTAATTGGATCCTATATGATGGGATGCCTGGCATTGGGTGTGGACTTGGGTGAGTTTTGGATGGCGCTCCATTTATTTGGTCTAAATATATTATGGCTAGAATTTCTAATATGATTAGGAGGAAGGATCCTAATTTGATTAGAACACCCTTAAGTTATCTATATAAAGGACCCTAGCCCTTACTTCTCAAAAAAGCTCTCTTCCACCCATCTTGCTGCCACCTATTGCTGGGCCCATGCTTCTCCTCCTCTTTCTCTCTCTAGTCCATGCCCTCTCTCTCCCTAGGCATCCTTCCTTGGAGCCAAAAGAATGGTGGGCGGCAACAACGGTTGGAGTCAAGTGTTGGTGCCAACTAGTTACTTGGTTTGTTCTCTTCCATCTCAAGTTTGTTGAGAGTTAGTTACAACTACTTCTTAGTTGTTGTTCTTCTTGATTAGTTGAGAGATCAAGAAAGATTCTTGATTTTTTTAAGAATCAAAAAAGATTCTTGATTTTTTTAAGAATCAAAAAAGATTCTTGATTTTTTTAAGAATCAAAAAAGAAAAATCAAAAGGGTTCAAAATTAAAAGCCTCTCTAGGCTTGGTTCAAGCCTATTCAGGCTTTTGGTTCAAGCAAGCAGGAATCAAGAGGATCTGTTCAGATTGGCTCTGTAGATACCCGTAGAGGCAAGATACTTATGCTGCTGATTCAGAACCTATTCAGATCTCAGATTCAAAGATTAAATCAGATTCAACCTCAGTTACAGGTTTAAAGCAAAAAAAAAGCGATTCAAGTATGTGAATTGATTATAAACTTTTATTTGTTATTCCTAAAATCAGTTTATGATAATTTTAGCATATGAACTAGATCCATAGGTGCTTTCATATGATACATGAATATTTAGATTAAAAATATTTTAATCTAATTATTTTGCTGTATTTTGTGTTAGATGTATGCCCTAGAAGTCAATCTTGGTTGATGCATCTTATATTTCTAGGATATATTTTTATACTTTATGGGTATTTATATTACCATTCATGTTTTATGTGTCCATGAATTATCCAAGAGATTAACAAGATGATAATACATATTCTCAAAGAGTTATAAATTTGAGACATATATCATTGATAGTTAATTCTTAAATTACTCCCGGTCATAGGATCATTATGGGGATAGTGATTGATCTAGATAGACCAATACACGGATCGCTTCCTTCGGACAGATGGATGTCAAATCTGCAGTGTAGTGACACTAGAACGAGAGTGCAGATAGTTGTTAGAGAATAACTAGCACTAAGCGTAACCAACACGAGAAGTCATATGGATGTTTGCTCACTCGTTAGTGACTTTCTCGATGCTGCAGTTGTATGACTGGTCCTTTGACCTGCGGTGCTACAGTTGCTCGTAGTGAGACTGCTGGAGTTTGACTGCACATAAATATGGATCTCAATGAGCTCTTGTGGTGGATGTTGGCGACAGTTGGTCTACTGTAGAAGTAGGACGTACACCTAGATGGGATCTATCGATCCTAACAGAAGAGAGTAGTCCTATGAAATTTATGAAACTGAGTTTTTAAATCTCTAGCCATAGCAGTGTGATTAATGAAAAAGATTTTTCATGAAGATCATACATAGACTCGAGCTGATTAAATCTATCATATGACCGATGATGATGTTTGACGATTCATTCATGACCTATCATTAAGTCGGGACTCATGATAGAAGGACTGTATCATATATTAACTACATCTAGAGACTTTTGACTGATCAGATAGTTGAATTACGATGAATCGTGATAGAATTTGATTATCAATTTGATTGATGATTAATCCAATAAAAAAGTTATAATTAAGTAACTCGATAAAGAGTTAATAAGTTATAGAAAAATTAATTAGCAATAGGATTGCTAATTAGCTCAATTTGATTAAGCTATAAGGCTTGCATCAAGTCTAATTAAATTAAATTTAATTTGACTTGATATGAATTTGATTTGATCAAACCTAATTGGATTATGAGATAACCAAATTACATGAGAGAATGATTCCTATTTGAATTAGGATTTAAGTTTGACTCAATTCCTAATTAGATTAGGATCTAAACAAGAATATTTGAATTTCTCTTTGGACTAAAAATTCTTATTTTTATGGATGCACTAAATCCTAATTAGATTAAGATTAAATTGAGTTTGACTCAAGCACCAAGTGAGAGTCCAAATGGACTAAGACTTCTCTAATTAGGTGACATCTAATCTAAATAGTTTGAACTCCAAATTAGATTTGATTTTTCATCTATTTGGATCTAATCAATTACTAATACGATTAAGATTGGTTAGGATTTAAATTAGTTTAAATCAGCCAGCTAAAAGGAGAGTCCCATAAGATTAAAACTCCTTCCTTTCATGCGCCAACAAGGTCCCATGTTAAACTAGATTTGGACACCCAAAACACCCCACGCCATCCTTTCCTTTTAACGTGTAATAATCCCTCTCTAACCCCTTCTTTTCATGAGATATGAGGTGCACAAAAATCCTGGTGGTGGGCGGCATAAAGTCCTAGAGTCCAAAAGAGTTTGGACTCTTATCTCCTACTCAAACTATATCTCCTCTCTTCCTTATTTAAACATGGCCTTATGGGATGGTATGAACCCGATAGAGATCAAGTTATGACACCACAAAAAGAGGGACTTGTGCATGGAGAAAAATCAAGGAGAAGAGGGCATGGCATGAAGGTCATGGGCATGAGAAAAGATAGGTGATATCCCTTCTTTCTTACTAACAACCAAAAGTTGGTTGTTAGGACATCTTCTCTATCTCTTTTATCCATGTTTAGATATGGATTTCTCTTTTTCTCTTTGTCCAAAAGTTGGACAAAATTTTTATATCTCTATTGTAGGGATTTGGTACATGGGTTTAAGAAAGAAAAGAAAAGAAAGGGTTCTTCTCATGATCTCTAGCGTATAGATCAACATCCTCTTATTTTTTCTTCTTCTCTAAGATTGTCTTGAGAGAAAAAAAAAATTTCAACTATCAAGATGCAATCTCTACAAGGGAACTAGCACTCCGATGAGATCAAAAAGCTTCTGATTAAATCATAGTTTCGTGTGGATATCCATAGAAGTCGGACGCTTGTGTAGCTACAAAGGACCTTCGAAAGATATCCATGATCATCAATTTATGGTGAAGATCAATCCATGCCAAGGTATGTTCTCAATTTATTTTTTTTATTTGATTTCTATATCTGAATCATATCTTACATATGATGATTCTGTTTATAGTTTTAAGATTTAATCTTATGCATACTTAGATTAAATTAGATTTAATCTGAAAATTTTAAATTTCGCTGTGTACTTATTTTGAAAATTTATGCATGCATGAAACTATGAAACTCCAATAGTGGTATCAGAGCCACATCATATGCATGAGATTAGGATTTAGATTTGAAATCTGTAGAAAAAATTTTAGATCTGAAAATTTTTGATGTCGTTCTGACATAAGATTGCCCTGGCATAACTTGTTATGCTGAATGGTTGTCCTAAAATGATGTTAAAATTTCTAATCAAATTGAATTTTAGATCTAATTTTTTAACATATATATGATATATATTTTACTGTTTAAATCTGAAAAAAATTTTGAGATCTATTTTGATTCATGTTGGGTATGAGATACCCACAGCCGAAGCCCTCAGCAGAATCAGCTCCAGGAAAACTCCGCCCGGGCTCCTACGGGAGCCGAGCTTTGCCCTCGACTCCAACGACTACAGACGGACTTCGTCCGGACTCCTACGGGAGCCGGACTCCGCCGACAACTTCGACCTCAAGTTGACTCTGCCCGGACTCCTACGAGAGCCAGGCTTCGTCCTCGACTCCAATGACTACAGACGGACTTCATCCGGACTCCTACGGGCGCCGGACTCCACCGACAACTTCGACCTCAAGTTGACTCCGTCCGGACTCCTACGAGAGCCGGGCTTCGACCTCGACTCCAACGGCTGCAGACAGACTTCGTCCGAACTCCTACGGGAGCCGGACTCCGCCGGCAACTTCGACCTCAAGTTGACTCCGCCCGGATTCCTACTGGAGCCGGGCTCCATCTTCAACATCAACTGCTGGTAAGCCCCATCCGGACTCCTACGGGAGCCGGACCTCGCCTTTGAATTTAATTGCAGGAAGGCTCCGTCCGGACTCCTACGAGAGTCGGGCTTCGTCCTCGACTCCAACGGCTGCAGACAGACTTCGTCCGGACTCCTACAGGAGCCGGACTCCGCCGACAACTTCGACCTCAAGTTGACTCCGCCCGGACTCCTACTGGAGCCGGGCTCCGTCCTCAACATCAACTGCTGGTAAGCCCCGTCCGGACTCCTACGGGAGCCGGACCTCGCCTTTGACTTTAATTGCAGGAAGGCTCCGCCCGGACTCCTACGAGAGCCGGGCTTCGTCCTCGACTCCAATGGCTGCAGACAGACTTCGTCCGGACTCCTACGGGAGCCGGACTCCGCCGACAACTTCGACCTCAAGTTGACTCCGCCCGGACTCCTACTGGAGCCAGGCTCCATCCTCAACATCAACTGCTGGTAAGCCCCGTCCGGACTCCTACGGGAGCCGGACCTCGCCTTTGACTTTAATTGCAGGAAGGCTCCGCCCGGACTCCTACGAGAGCCGGGCTTCGTCCTCGACTCCAACGGCTGCAGACAGACTTCGTCCGGACTCCTACGGGAGCCGGACTCCGTCGACAACTTTGACCTCAAGTTGACTCCGCCCGGATTCCTACTGGAGCCGGGCTCCGTCCTCAACATCAACTGCTAGTAAGCCCCATCCGGACTCCTACGGGAGCTGGACCTCGCCTTTGACTTTAATTGCAGGAAGGCTCCGTCCGGACTCCTACGAGAGCCGGGCTTCGTCCTCGACTCCAACGGCTGCAGACAGACTTCGTCCGGACTCCTACGGGAGCCGGACTCCACCGATAACTTCGACCTCAAGTTGACTCCACCCGGACTCCTACTGGAGCCGGGCTCCATCCTCAACATCAACTGCTGGTAAGCCCCGTCCGGACTCCTACGGGAGCCGGACCTCGCCTTTGACTTTAATTGCAGGAAGGCTCAGCCCGGACTTCTACGGGAGCCAGGCTTCGTCCTCGACTCCAACGACTGCAGACAGACTTCGTCCGGACTCCTATGGGAGCCAGACTCCTACGGGAGCCGGACTCCGACGATAACTTCAACCGCAAGGGGGACTCCGCCTGGACTCCCACAAGAGCCGGGCTCCGTCGCTAACTCTGATTGCCGGTAAGATCCGTCTGGACTCCCACGGGAGCCGGACTTTCCACCTGACTTTAGTTGCAGAGGACTCCGCCCGGACTCCCACGGGAGCCAAACTCCGTCATCAGCTCCGACCACTGTCGAGCTTCAGCCGATGGATCTACACTCCCTGACAGGCTGTTTTAACGGCCACGATCCTGCTCCACTTCCTGCGGTGGATTTCGTGCAGCTCCATTACTCTCTGACAGGCTGTATCAACGGTCATGATTCTGCTCCACTCCCTACGGCGGACCCTACGCGACCCCATTACTCTCTGACAGGCTGTATCAACGGTCATGATTCTCCTCCACTCCCTGCGGTGGGTGCTGCGTGACTCCACTACTCCCTGACAATTAGCGGCAACGGATGCCGCTCCACTACCTGCAATAGGCTCCACGTGGCAGGCCATAGCAATAGCCATGGGTCTACTCCACTACTCTTCGCAGCAAATTCCGCCTGACTCTGGACAGCCGTCTGCCAGACGGTTACAGGCATCGCTGTCAATCTGCTGCCCCCTCCATCTATAAAAGGGAAACCCCAGATATGTTATTCTATAAGCTCTCATCTTTTTATCTAAAAACTCTGCAAAATTCTCCATTCGAGCGCTCCATTCTTGTTGAGGCAGAGAACTGACTTGAGCGTCGGAGGATCTTGCCGGAGCAACCCCACCTCCGGTTTAGACTTCCTTTGCAGGTCCCGGCGGCGACCGCGACTTCCCCAACTCCAGCTTCTCTGGCGCAAGTGGATTTTTGCACCAACAGGATTGGCGCTAGAGGAAGAGCTGTGTCTTCGCAGTACCCTTGTTCTTAAAGGAGCGCTCAACGGATCCACTTCCGGCCATCTTTTCCGGCACCCACTCCTCCTTCCCTCATCTAATGCCTTCTTGCGAGGCCTTTGCACAACTACCTCCAACTATGGTCGCCGATGAGGAGTGGCCGGATGACCGACCTCTATCGGATTCCGTCAATGCCATCTCGGGGAAATTCCGGCGGGAGGCAACCAACATACCAGCTGCATCCCCCAAGCGGCAAAAAGTTGAAGAACCCATAACCTTTACCGAAGAAGACACCCAGGGAGTCCAATTCCCCCATAACGATGCGGTCGTAGTTTCCTTGAATTTAGCAAATTACGATATCCATCGCATTCTCGTCGACAACGGAAGTTCGGCCGACATCTTGTTCTACGACGCCTTTTCAAGAATGTCCGCTCTTGGCGGTCATCTGAGACCGATTTGCTCCCCCTTGATAGGGTTTACCGGTGATGCCGTTCCGACGGAGGAAATGATAGCTTTGACTGTGGCCGCGAGTCAGTATCCAAAGCAGTCCAGAGCTCTGGTGAATTTCTTGGTGGTAAAGGCGCCATCCGCCTATAATGCAATCCTTGGCCGACCCGACCTCAATGCTCTCAGAGCTGTCGTTTTGACCTACCATTTGAAATTGAAGTTCCCCACCCACCAGGGGATCGGAGAGGTCCGGGGAGACCAAGCCCTGGCCAGACATTGCTACAACATCGCCTTGCAAAGAAGCGACCGGGCTGACCCCTATCCCGTCGATGGATTGGATGCTCGCGACGACCTCACCGAAGAAAGGGGCGGCCCAATCAAAGATCTGGTACCAGTTCCCCTGAATGATGGGAACGCGGAGCATGTGGTGTTGATTGGCTCCAACCTGGGGGAGGAGGTGCGGACGCGTCTTATTGATTTCCTCCGAAGGAATGCAGACGTTTTCGCTTGGGTTCCGGCGGACATGCCAGGGATTGACACGAAAGTCATGGAGCATCATCTGGCAGTCGATTCGAAGCATCGACCGACAAAAGAAAAAATCCAGAGTCATGCCCTGGAGAGGTAGAAGGCGATAGCCGAGGAAGTGGATAAGCTTCTCAAGGCCGGATTCATTAAGGAAGTCAATTATCCTGATTGGATTTTCAATGTTGTTTTGGTCAAGAAAGCAAACGGCAAGTGGAGGATGTGTATAGACTTCAAAAAGCTGAATAAGGCTTGTCCAAAGGACAGCTACCCCCTTCCCAGAATCGACCAACTGGTGGACGCTACCTCAGGCCATGAGCTCCTCACTTTTATGGATGCGTTCTCCGGCTATAATCAAATTAGAATGGCATCGGAAGATGAAGAAAAGATAGCTTTCATCACTAATCGCGGCCTTTACTGCTACAGGGTCATGCCATTCGGCCTCAAGAATGCGGGCGCAACCTACCAACGGTTGGTGAACAAAATCTTCAAAGAGCAGATCGGCCGAAACATGGAGGTCTACGTGGACGATATGCTTGTAAAAAGCAAGTCTTCCAGAAATCATGTCGCCGACCTCGAGGAAACCTTTGGCGCTCTTCGAAAGTATAGAATGAAGCTGAACCCAACTAAATGCGCTTTTGGGGTAACCTCAGGAAAGTTCCTGGGCTTCATGGTATCAGGGCGCAGGATTGAGGCCAATCCAGAGAAAATTCATGCCATCCAAGAGATGACCGCCCCAAAGTCGATCAAGGAGGTTCAACGCCTCACAGGGAGGATAGCGGCTCTTAATCGCTTCGTCGCGAGGTCGGCCGAATGATGTTTGCCCTTCTTTCAAACCCTCAAGCAGCCAAAGAACTTCTGTTGGACCTCTGAATGCCAACAGGCATTCGAAGAATTAAAAAACTACCTTAGCTCACCCCCACTGCTGGCAAAGCCTGAACCTGGGGAGGAACTATTTTTGTACTTGGCGGTCTCTCCCATGGCCCTTGCGGCCGTCCTTGTCAAAGAAGAAACGAAAGTCCAGCGACTAGTCTACTACATTAGCCGTGCGCTGAGGGACGCCGAGACCAGGTACACCAAATTAGAAAAACTGACCTACGCCTTGTTGGTTGCAGCTCGGAGGCTCCGACCCTACTTTCAAGGGCACACCGTGACGCTACTCACCGATCAACCGATCAAGGCGGTTTTGCACCGGGCTGACGCCTCTAGAAGAATGGCAAAATGGGCGATCGAGCTCACGGAATTCGACATCGACTACAGACCTAGACCAGCAGTGAAGGCCCAAATATTGGCAGATTTCATAGTAGAGTGCACCATCCCAGAGGAGGCCGAATTTGAGCAAAGCAAAGTTGACGACCTGAAGTCTCAACCGAACTCCCCCAACGAAGGAGCCAATCCCTCCGATTGCTTTTGGACCCTCTATGTGGATGGATCTTCCAACATGGCAGGCGCGGGTGCAGGCCTGATCTTGGTCAGCCCGGAGGGAGTCATCATGGAGTACGCTCTGTGTTTCGAGTTTTCCGCAACAAACAATGGAGCGGAATATGAAGCCCTGATCGCAGGATTAAGGATCGCCAAAGAGCTGGGAATAGGTCAACTCCGGGTACACAGCGACTCCCAACTAGTGGTGGGACAAGTCAGCGGGAGTTATGAAGCGCGGGAGGACAGTATGGCCAAATATCTTGAGAAAGTAAAGGAGCTTACCCCCGCCTTTAGCAGTTTCGACATCAGGCAGATTCCAAGCTGGAGAATACCAGAGCCGATCTTCTCTCCAAGCTGACGACATCAGCTCCGGCCGAATTGCCCAAAGGCATCCTCTTTGAAGTTTTAAAACATCCGAGTACCGAAGAATCGCGGCCCGTAATGAAGATCGACCACGAGCCCAGCTGGGTCGACCCGCTGATAACCTATCTTAGAGATGGAGTTCTCCCCCAGGACGCGAAGGAGGCTCGGAAGCTTCGAAATCAAGCCTCCCGGTACATCCTTCATGAGGGCAAATTGTACAAAAGATCATACTCCTTGCCCCTCTTAAGATGCCTCCGGCCCTCGGAAGCTGACTACGCCTTATGGGAAGTACACGAGGGAGTTTACGAAAACCATTTGGGAGCTAGATCTTTATCCCATAAGCTACTCCGCCAAAGATATTACTGGCCAACGATGCATCATGATTCGATTGAATATGTTAAAAAGTGTGATCGATGCCAGAGATACGCCAACATCCAGAGACAACCCGCCACTGAGCTCACTCCCTTGAGTGCCCCATGGCCTTTTGCACAATGGGGGATGGACATCCTTGGCCCCTTTCCCATGGCGTCTGGACAAAGGAAGTTTCTCCTTGTAGCGATCGACTACTTCACCAAATGGGTTGAAGCCGAACCACTAGCAAAAATCACAGAAGCGAAAGTATAAGATTTCGTCTGGAAGTCAATTGTATGCAGGTTCGGTCTGCCTAGAACCCTAATCACTGATAATGGACGGCAATTCACGGGAGCAAGATTCGCCGAATTCTGTGAAGATCTAAACATCTCCCACAACTTCACATCAGTAGCCTATCCTCAGGCGAACGGCGAAGCTGAGGTGACTAACAGAACCCTTTTGCAGGGGATTAAGACAAGACTTGAAAAAGCAAAAGGAACTTAGGCGGACGAGCTTTATCATGTGCTATGGGTATATCGAACTACCCAAAGGTTACCTACGGGGGAGACCCCCTTTGCTTTAGCCTTCGAAACAGAAGCTGTCATCCCGATCGAGCTTAAACTCCCGTCGGCACGAGTCGTGGCATTCGACGAACACCAAAATTCACAAAGTCTTAGAGCCAACCTCGACCTACTGGAAGAAAGACAGGAGATCGCTCAGGTTCGAATGGCAGCCTACAGACAGAAAGTTGCTCGATATTACAACGCTCGGGTCAAGAACAAAGCCTTTAAGGCAGGAGATCTAGTGCTTCGATGAGCTGCTGTCTCACAACCTCAGGACTGGGGAAAACTCGCCCCAAACTGGGAGGGACCTTATGAGGTCAAAGAAGTAGTCTGGCCCGGAACTTATTATCTTAAGGAGCTTGGAGGAGCCGACCTCCCACGACCGTGGAGCTCAGAAAACTTACGGATGTACTACCAGTAACTTCGTTTTAATCAAAAATTGCATACCCATATGTCTTTGGACAATCCAAACAAACTGTATCAAAAGCAAAAGGGCAACCTCATAAAGTCGAAGGCCCGGTTCCATTTAGACCGGATGGGGGGAGAGGCCTTACAACGCCCATATGTGCCCCCATAGCCCTGTTAGGGACAAGAGGAGAACCTCACCCTAACTTGAGCAAAGTCGAAGGTCCGGTTCCATTTAGACCGGATGGGGGGAGAGGCCTTACAACGCCCATATGTGCCCCCACAGCCCTGTTAGGGACAGGAGGAGAACCTCGCCCTAACTTGAGCAAAGTCGAAGGCCCGGTTCCATTTAGACCGGATGGGGGGAGAGGCCTTACAACGCCCATATGTGCCCCCACAGCCCTGTTAGGGACAGGAGGAGAACCTCGTCCTAACTTGAGCAAAGTCGAAGGCCCGGTTCCATTTAGATCGGATGGGGGGAGAGGCCTTACAACGCCCATATGTGCCCCCACAGCCCTGTTAGGGACAGGAGGAGAACCTCGCCCTAACTTGAGCAAAGTCGAAGGCCCGATTCCATTTAGACCGGATGGGGGGAGAGGCCTTGCAACGCCCATATGCGCCCCCACAGCCATGCCAGGAACAGGAGGAGGACCTCGTCCTGACATGAACAAAGTCAAAGGCCCGGTTCTTTTAGACCGGATGCGGAGAGAGGCCCTGCAACGCCCATATGCGCCCCCCAAGAGGAAAACCTTGCCCTAGCTTAAGCAACTTCGACCGGTGGTAAGCCCAGCCCGGACTCCTACGGGAGCCGGGCTCGGTCACCGACTTCGACTACATGACAGCTCCGCCCGGACTCCTACGGGAGCCGGGCTCCATCACCGACATCGACTACAGGACAACTCCGCCCGGACTCCTACGGGAACCGGGCTCCATCGCCAACCTCGACTGCCGGTAAGCCTTGTCCGGACTCCTACGGGAGCCAGACTTCGCCTATGACCTCGATTGCAGGAAGACTTCGCCCTGACTCCTACGGAAGCCGGGCTCTGTCCACGACGCCAAGGAAGGCTCCGCCCGGACTCCTACGGGAGCCGGGCTCCGCCCACAACTCCAACTTCGAGAGAGATTCTCCGTTCGGACTCCCACGGGAGCCGAACTTCGCCTCGGCTTCAGCGGAGAAAAACTCCAAGCGAAAAAGGAAGGCAATGGATTGCAACAGTGACGATTGAAAAACAAACAGCGCCCGAGGTATAAAAACCCTGTCACAGCAAGGATTGGGACTCCCGATGGGAGTCCCAGCTTTCAAGGAAGCTTTCGGTGCAAAATAAGACAACTTCCTTAGGGTGACAGAGGCTCGGATCCCCGAATTCAAGCCCTAGGAGGGACCCCGGGCCCGAATGGCCCCAAGCGAACCTGCGGCCATTGACGGAATGACAATCGGGCATCCTCGAACGGCATAAAAGTCGAAAAGGAGCTCGGCAAATAACAACCCTACATGAATAAAAGAGGTCGTCGATGACCTTAGGACGACATGAAAAAGAAAAGAAGAAAAGGAGGAAGAAAGAGGAAAGGAAAATGAAGAAGTTCGACAGACAACTATTCGATGCAGACAAGGTAACAAAATCTCCTTTTCATTTAATAAGATATACATTACAAGATCCGGTGGATCAAAAAAAAAAAAAAAAAGAGAAGATATACATCATTGCAAGCCTCGCGAACACGGCTTGGAAAGGATATACCGGAGGCCGCTCCAAGCTGCAAACTCCTCTTCCCGTCTCTGTCCTTCTCAGCCGCATTCTCGAGTGCGTGTAACGAACCTATCGGCTCTCGTCCCGTCTCGCTTCGCTCCATCTCCGAAGTCCCAACCCTAGGGGGAAAAGGGTGGGATAGATTCCCGGGGGTGGTAAGGGCAACGGCAGCAGTGACGAAGACCTGTCTCAAGAAGAGCCGGAGTCACCTTGGAGGCAACGGTGATGCCAAAGATATGCTCCATCTCCGAATGCTCCGCGACAGCCGCCACCCAAAATGCTCCGGCAAGGTCGGCATGCACTACTTCCACCGTCCCCGCAACAAATTCCACTACCCCACCATCGATGCCGACCGCTTCTGGTCCCTCGGCCCCGACGGCATCAAGGATCCCGCCACAGCTTGTGACGACAGCTCTGCTCTCTTGACCGGTATCACCCCACCTTGCTACTCCGAAATTCTCGAGTAGAATAACTTTACCGGCGGCCCCCGTTATTAAACCCCTATTGTTGAAGGAATTCTTCCTTGAGCCCCCTTTGAAACGACGAGGATCCTCACCGGCCGCTGTTCTCCTCCTCGCCTTCCTCCAAGCCCTAGACATCCCTTCAAGGATGGCCTCCAGGGTAGAGGACATGGCGTGGGAACCCCTTAGAGAAGAATTGGGAGGCTGAAGACGGCAAGGACCGGTGCGGGGGAAGTAGCTGAGTAGCTGGGCTCTCACATGAAAGAAGGGTGCCGTCTTCTCGGCAGAATGAAACCCCGAAGGGAGAGTAGGGGGTTTAAATAGCCAGCGAATCTTAGTGCAGTTATGGCAGTGGGCGTACCTGGGCCAACTGATGCATGCCACGTGTTCCGCATGTCCCCCTCACCGCTATCAAGGATTGACCATTCGCAGATTTTCGTAGCGGGATGCTTGGGATCGCGTTTCGGTGGGAGTTCCGAAAAGACTCTTCAGGTCACCTTAACCAGAAAAAGAGTTCTGATATGCACACATTTAATGCCAAAATATCTGGGAGCGGCGGTGCGCAGGATTCGAGGGGACGGTTTCGGCTGTGCCCATCTCTGTGTACTTCCTTCATTCGAAATTCGAACTCGAAAGTAGGGGGACTGGTGTTGGGTATGAGATACCCACAGCCGAAGCCCTCAGCAGAATCAGCTCCAGGAAAACTCTGCCCGGGCTCCTACGGGAGCTGAGCTTTGCCCTCGACTCCAACGACTACAAACGGACTTCGTCTGGACTCCTACGGGAGCCGGACTCCGCCGACAACTTCGACCTCAAGTTGACCCCGCCCGGACTCCTATGAGAGCCGAGCTTCATCCTCGACTCCAACGACTACAGACGGACTTCGTCCGGACTCCTATGGGAGCCGGACTCCGCCGACAACTTCGACCTCAAGTTGACTCCGCCCGGACTCCTACGAGAGTCGGGCTTCATCCTTGACTCCAACGGCTGCAGACAGACTTCGTCCGGACTCCTACGGGAGCCGGACTCCACCGGCAACTTCGACCTCAAGTTGACTCCGCCCGGATTTCTACTGGAGCCGGGCTCCGTCCTCAACATCAACTGTTGGTAAGCCCCGTCCGGACTCCTACGGGAGCTGGACCTCACCTTTGACTTTAATTGCAGGAAGGCTCTGCCCGGACTCCTACGAGAGCCGGGCTTCGTCATCGACTCCAACGGCTGCAGACAGACTTCGTCCGGACTCCTACGGGAGCCGGACTCCGTCGACAACTTCGACCTCAAGTTGACTCCGCCCGGACTCCTACTGGAGCCGGGCTCCGTCCTCAACATCAACTGCTGGTAAGCCCCGTCCGGACTCCTACGGGAGCCGGACCTCGCCTTTGACTTTAATTGCAGGAAGGCTCCGCCCGGACTCCTACGAGAGCCGGGCTTCGTCCTTGACTCCAACGGCTGCAGACAGACTTCGTCCGGACTCCTACGGGAGCCGGACTCTGCCGACAACTTCGACCTCAAGTTGACTCCGCTCGGACTCCTACTGGAGCCGAGCTCCGTCCTCAACATCAACTGCTGGTAAGCCCCGTCCGGACTCCTACGAGAGCCGGATCTCGCCTTTGACTTTAATTGCAGGAAGGCTCCGCCCGGACTCCTACGAGAGCCGGGCTTCATCCTCGACTCCAACGGCTGCAGACAGACTTCATCCGGACTCCTACGGGAGCCAGACTCCGCCGATAACTTCGACCTCAAGTTGACTCCGCTCGGATTCCTACTGGAGCCGGGCTCCGTCCTCAACATCAACTGCTGGTAAGCCCCGTCCGGACTCCTACGGGAGCCAGACCTCGCCTTTGACTTTAATTGCAGGAAGGCTCCGCCCAGACTCCTACGAGAGCCGGGCTTCGTCCTTGACTCCAACGGCTGCAGACAGACTTCGTCCGGACTCCTACGGGAGCCGGACTCCGCCGACAACTTCGACCTCAAGTTGACTCCGCCCGGACTCCTACTGGAGCCGGGCTCCGTCCTTAACATCAACTGCTGGTAAGCTCCGTCCGGACTCCTACGGGAGCCGGACCTCGCCTTTGACTTTAATTGTAGGAAGGCTCCGCTCAGACTTCTACGAGAGCCGGGCTTCGTCCTCGACTCCAACGACTGCAGACAGACTTCGTCCGGACTCCTACGAGAGCCGGACTCCGACGACAACTTCAACCGCAAGGGGGACTCCGCCCGGACTCCCACAAGAGCTGGGCTCCATCGCTGACTCTGATTGTCGGTAAGATCCGTCCGGACTCCCACGAGAGCCGGACTTTCCACCTGACTTTAGTTGCAGAGGACTCCGCCCGGACTCCCACGGGAGCCGAACTCCATCATCAGCTCCGACCACTGCCGAGCTTCAGCCGATGGATCTGCACTCCCTGACAGGCTGTTTTAACGGCCACGATCCTGCTCCACTTCCTGCGGCGGATTCTGCGCAGCTCCATTACTCTCTGACAGGCTGTATCAACGGTCATGATTCTGCTCCACTCCCTGCGGCGGACCCTACGCGACCCCATTACTCTCTGACAGGCTGTATCAACGGCCATGATTCTGCTCCACTCCCTATGGCGGGTGCTGCGTGACTCCACTACTCCCTGGCAATTAGCGGCAACAGACACCGCTCCACTACCTGCAACAGGCTCCACGTGGCAGGCCATAGCAATAGCCACGGGTCTACTCCACTACTCTTCGCAGCAAATTCCACCTGACTCTGGACAGCCGTCTGCCAGATGGTTACAGGCGTCGCTGTCAATCTGCTGCCCCCTCCGTCTATAAAAGAGAAACCCCAGATACGTTATTCTATAAGCTCTCGTCTTTTTATCTAAAAACTCTGCAAAATTCTCTGTTCGAGCGCTCCATTCTTGTTGAGGCAGAGAACTGACTTGAGCGTCGGAGGGTCTTGCCGGAGCAACCCCACCTCCGGTTTAGACTTCCTTTGTAGGTCCCGACGGCGACCGCGACTTCCCCAACTCCAGCTTCTCCGACGCAAGCAGATTTTTGCACCAACAATTCATATATATGATATATGAAAGTATGTTTAGGGCTAAAATTTATTTCTATGATCTAAACTTTTCATGTATATGATATATGTTTATATGTATGATCTGCAATTATTTCGAGATCAAAACATACTTTTCATGCAAAAAATTTAGATCTAAAAATTTAGATTTAAGATCTAAAATTAGTATTCATGCATGAAGGATTGGTCATGGGTAGATCAAATTAGGTCATGTAATTGGATTACATATAGAGTTTCTGATTTGATCATATTGGATCTAAATCAATTTAGTAGTTGATCAAACTGAATCAAGTATTGATTAGAGTGAGGTCAATAGAGCTTAAAATCATACAATTATTGTTGATTGAATCGATTAACACCCATATGTAGAATCGATTAACCTAAAGACTTAATTCGGCTCTATGATATGAATCTAATTCATCTAAGCCAATCTATTTGGATCAATTGTCCAATTGGTGTCTAAGGTAAGTAATTAAAAAAAATTTATTTAATTAGTTTCATTCACTTATCTGATCAATTTATTAGTGTCTAAAGAAAGTAACGGGAGACCCCCATCAATCTCCACTTACCTGGCTAATTTGAAAAATTGAGTCTCAAATAAGGTTGCTTGGTGTTTTGATTTAGCCTATGCCAATTAGATCAGTCATGTGATGACTGATTAGATGAGATCTAAATCCAAATCTCTTCATAAATATTAAATTCAATGATCTTCCATCGTTGTAGATGTGTGGGCATGCTACCGGCATTAATTATTCTCGGCTGGTCACAGTGGTTCAGTTGCATCGAAAACACGCAACCACTCTATTCGCAAAGAGTTGCTTTGGGATAAAGATGGGGTTGGGCCAATAACTATTAGGTGAGGGACCCAATGATGGTTTTGTACCTACTTGTGAATGGTAGATCTGACTTAACTAAGAAGTGCAAGCAATAACTGTTAGGTGAGCCCACATGACTTAAAGAACAAGTAGCTGCAACATGCTTAGAGAAGCATCTGGACAAAGAGTTATCTATATATCGATATTTATTCATGTTACTAATAATTGTTAGGTGAGGTGCACGACGTCAGTGAGACTGCAGCACCCACTAAAAATTCAGTTGTCGCGTCAGAGTTTTCATTTCTCCATCCAAAGAGTGTGGGAGATCTGATAAAATAGTGAGAGTCTCTTTTTTCATCTAAAAATTTTTAGAATAAATTATCAAATAAGTATAAATATCCAATTAGAATCTTTGCTCTGTGCTATTTATTGTGTCAGCTTCCAACCCTCTAGCTTAAATCCTAGATATCAATAATCGATTAATCGAAATCAATTACATAGACTAGCTCACAAACCTAAAAATTATTTTTAATTTTAAAAAAATTAAGCAATATTCTCTGCTAGATTATTCTAACATTAATAACCTGTCCACCCTAAAATCAACGAGCTATACTTGATGAGTGGATGGACAAATATCAATAAAGATAGATGCTATATGTTGAAGTCCATGTTAGATGAACTCCAACGTATGCATGAGCATATGTTCACTGCCAACGACACATTCATTCATCTATAAGTATTGTGATGTTATCAGAGTCGCACAACATATGTGATGCATGATGGACAGTTAGTCTATGATCGTTATTTGATAATGATCAAGGATATTAAGGAGCTTGAAAGGCTCGACATAACCATGCATAAGGAATTGCTTGTGGATTTGATCCTGCGATCTTTGATTAGTTTATATAGATAGTTTATGGTAAACTACCATATGAATACCATCTTCACATCTTATCTGAATTGATCAAATTGTTGCTAACAAAGGAACCTTGAAAGAGTTCAGAGGTAAATACCTGGAGAGTCTAAAGAAAGAAAGACACACTTAGAGTAGGCATGTTAAAATTGCTCAATACTATCCTTACGATTTTTTCTTCTTCCAGTTGAGTTTTAGACTTTAATATTTTTTATATAGAGTCAATGGGAAGGTAGAGGGCTGAGGAAATAACCCTTGAAATTGACAATAAGGCAAGAGTTGCGGCTGTGGCCATGGATATCTATCTTTTGTGATTATCATTTGGATTTAATTCTTAGAGACATTCTCTATCATTTGCATGATGATGCATCTATGAACTTAATTGAGTAAGCAGTGAATACCATTGGATCTGAGAGATCTAGGGTTGTGATAAACCTTAAGTATACGTAGATTCTTAGGCTAAGTCATATAGGAGAAAAAATGAGTAACAAACTAGAGAAATATGGGCTTTTGGGCTCATTGACTGTGGAGTCATATCTAGTTTGTGCATCATCTCTTTGAGAAAATATGATCAAGCTACTCTTGTGGGACAAGAAAAAAAGAACCACTGAGATACTTATCTTGGTACACATTTGATGTGTGTAGCCCATGTGATGTGCTAACAAAGAAAGTTGTCTCTACTTCGTTGCCTTTATCGATGATCAGTTATGGTATGGATAAGTATATGAGATACAAATCTAAAATTTTTGAAAGGTTCAAATGATTCTGATGTAAAGTAGAGAAATAAATCAAAAAATTTCTAAAGATACTTTGATCAGATCGAAGATGCAATACCAAAGAAAGAAATTTCTCAGTTATCTCATAAAATGGTATAGTTTTATACTGGACCGCTCTTAATACATCTCAGCTCAATGAGATAAGAAGAGTTATGGGACCATATGAGATATGGTCTGGTCTATGATGGACTTCACTGATTTATTTTATTTCTTTAAGGATATACTTTATTTCTATAGAATTGGGTTCTCTCTAAATCTATTCCTACCACACCATATGAGATATGGCATGGTGAGAACTGAATCTTGGTTATTTCAAGATCCAAAGATGTCCAGTCTGTGTCAAGGACAGTAGGCAGATATGTTAGAGGATAGATCCATGAAGCTCATCCTAAAAGAGTTTGAGATACTACCTTCTGAAAGGATTACAATATGATTATGATCTGACATGCTATTTTTTAAAAAATTATTTAACCAAAATGAAGCAATGGGAGAAAAATTAAACTCAAAGAGAGTGTCTCTGAAGAGCAGCAAGCTATAAGACCTAAAGAACATATTCATGATGAGCCAGTAGATGTATATTTCTCCTCCACCTCATATACATAGTAAGATCTCCAATCCTCTCGAAAGGTACTTGGGTATGCTTAACAGAAGATATAGAGAAAATTATTGCTCATGAGAAATGGAGAACATAGAGATGATTCCAAAATCTACAATGAGGCGATATGAGACATCGACTCCAAAAGAGGGATATGAATTAGCTTTCCTGACTAGATATCTTTTGAAGATTTCTATATGGAGTAGCTTATGAATTTCACTTCTTGTGATAGGAGATTACAAAGTCTATAATACTCTTGGAGTTGGAACATTCATTTTGACAATATAATTAAATTGCTTGATCAGAAATGAGAAATTATGTATTTTCAAAAGGGTCAGTGGGAGTGTCCAATACTGACATCGGTTAAAATATGATGTATATAAAATTCTTCATGAAAGATATAAAGCAAGCATTCTGAAGATCTATAGAGATAGATGCAATTGGATGCTTGTATTTTCATAGATAAAATACAGAGAGTATATACTGAAAGGGTTTAGCATAGAAATCTCGAAGAAGGATCTGCTACCCTCTTGGGCATAAATGTATGCTATGTAATGTACTTGAACTGATATAGTACTGTAAATATCATGAGTAAATATCAGTTGTATCCAGGCTGAGAGTGCTGGATTGTTGTGAAAATATTCTTAAGTACTTAAGAAGAACTAAAGATTTATTCTTAATTTGGAAAAATATCAAAGCTAAGAGTGGGAGGTACATTAATTCAGATTTTATGTCTGATGTTGATGGTAGAATATCTACATCATGGGTGTGTTCATATCGATATCTTGAAAAAATTTTAAGTAATCAATCGATGGAAGCTGGGTACACTATAGATGTGTAGGATGCATTCTGGTTCTAATGTTAGTTGCAGAATTAGATGTCATACCATCAGATGCCATGACACTATACTGCAAAGATAATGGCACCATAGCTTTTGCTAAGGAGCCTAGGTCTCATGAGATATCCAAGCACATAGAACAGCAGAACACGCGACTACCTCAAGTAAAAATATATAGAGGTGCAGAGAGCAAACTCTACATAAGATGTGGATGACCCACTGATAAATCACTTAGCTAGCCTAAGACTAAAGTCTGTCTTGAGAAGATGGAGCTTGGTTCATGACAGATTGGCTTTAGTGCAAGTGAAAAATTGTTGGATATATGCCCTAGAAGCCAATCTTGGCTGACGCATACTATATTTCTAGGATATATTTTTATACTTTATGGATATTTATATTATCATTCATATTTTATGTATCTATGAATCATCCAAAGAATTAACAAGATGATGACACATATTCTCAAAGAGTTGAGAATTTGAGACATATATCATTGATGGTCAATTTTTAAATTGCTTCTAGTTATAGGATCATCATGGAGATGGCGATTGATCCAGATAGATCAGTGCACAAATCGCTTTCTTCGGACAGATGGGTCTCGAGTCTATGGTGTAGTGATACTGGAGCGAGAGTACAGATGGTTGTTAGAGAATAATTAGCATTGAGCGTGACCAACACGAGAAGTCACATGGATGTCTGCTCACTCGTTAGTGACTTTCTCGATGCTGCAGTTATATGACTGATCCTTTGACCTGCAGTGCTACAGCTACCCACAGTGAGGCTGTTAGAGTTTGACTACACATAAACATGGGTCTTAATATGCCCTTGTAATAGATGTTGGCGATAGTTGGTCCACTTTAAGAGTGGGATGTACACCTATATAAGATCTATCGACCTTAGCAGAAGAGAGTAGTCCTATGGAATTTATGAAACTAAGTTTTTAAGTCTATGGCCATAGCAGTATGATTAATAAAAAAAATTTTCATGAAGATCATACATAGACTCGAGCTGATTGAATCTATCATATGACTGATGATGAAGTTTGATGATTCATCCATGACCTGCTATCTGGTTGGGACTCACGATAGAGGGACTGTATCATACGTTAACTGTACCTAGAGCTTCATCATCTTTTATTCTGTTGGATTGCCACTACATATTGTTAGGTGTCACTGGTGGATTGTGAGACCCACGAGCATATCTTGATGATCGATGATCCTTGATAGACAGAGTTAGAATGGTTCCAACTCATTGAAAAGAGTTTCAATGATATTATGATAGGAATCACAACATATCTCACTACCAGACAGAATAGAACTTATGGGGTCACACACAAAGAGACTTTTGACTGATCAGATGGTTGAATTACGATTATAAATCATGATAGGATTTGATTATCAATTTGATTGATGATTAATCCAATATAAAAGGTGTAATTAAGTAACTCGCTAAAGAGTTAGTGAGTTATAGGAGGATTAATTAGCAATAAGATTGCTAATTGGCTCAATTTGATTGAGCTATGTGACTTGCATCAAGTCTAATTAATTTTATTTAATTTGACTTGATATGAGTTTGATTTGATCAAACCTAATTGGATTATGAGATAACCAAATTGCATGGGAGAATGATTTCTATTGAATTAGGATTTGGATTTGACTCGATTTCTAATTAGACTAGGATCTAAACAAGAATGTTTGAATTCCTATTTAGATTAAAAATTTTCATTTTCATGGATGCATCAAATTCTAATTGGATTAGGATTAAATTGAGTTTGACTCAAGTACCAAGTGAGAGTCCAAAAAGATTAGGACTCCTCTAATTAGGTGATATATAATCTAAATGGTTTGAGCTCTAAATCAGATTTGATTTTTCATCTATTTAGATCTAATCAATTACTAATATGATTAGGATTGGTTAGAATTTAAATTGATTTAAATCAGCCACCTAAAAGGAGAGTCCCATGAGATTAAAACTCCTTCCTTTCATGTGCCAACAAGGTCCCACGTTAAACCAGATTTGGATGCCCAAAACACCCCACACCATCCTTTCTTTTTAGCATGTAATAATCCCTCTCTAACCCTTTCTTTTCATGAGATATGAGGTGCACAAAAATCCTGATGGTGGGCGGCATAAAGTCTTAGAGTCCAAAAGAGTTTGGACTCTTATCTCCTACTCAAACTATATCTCCTCTCTTCCCTATTTAAAGATGGCCTTATGGGATGGTATGAACCTAATAGAGATCAGGTTATGACACCACAAAAAGAGGGACTTGTGCATGGAGAAAAATCAAGGAGAAGAGGATGCGGCGTGAAGGTCATGGGCGTGAGAAAAGATAGGTGATATCCCTTCTTTCTTACTAACAACCAAGAGTTGGTTGTTAGAACATCTTCTCTATCTCTTTTATCTATGTTTAGACATGGGTTTCTCCTCTTCTTTTGTCCAAAAGTTGAACAAAATTCTATTTCTACTATAGAGATTTGGTGCGTGAGTTTAAGGAAGAAAAGAAAAGAAAGGTTTCTTCTCATGATCTCTAGCGTAGATATCAACATCCTCCTACTTCTTCTTCTCTAAGATTGTCTTGAGAGAAAAGAAGATTTTCAACCATCAAGATGTGATCTCTATAAAGAAGCTAGTACCCTGATGAGATCAAAAAGTTTCTTATCAGATCAGAGTCTCGTGTAGATATCCGTAGAAGATAGATGTTTGTGCGGCTACAAGAGACCTTCGGAAGATATCCATGATCATTAGTTTGTAGTGAAGATCGGTCCATGCCAAAGTATGTTCTCAATTTATTTTTTTTTATTTGATTTCTGTATCTGAATCCTATCTCACATATGATGATCCTATTTATGATTTTAAGATTTGATCTTATGCATGCTCAGATTAAATTAGATTTAATCTGAAAATTTTAAATTTCGCTGTGTACTTGTTTTGAAAATTTATGCATACATGAAATCGTGAAACTTTAATATTTTGGATTTAGAAAAATTTTGAAATCCACATACACTAGTACATGTAGAAAATTCAACACCAGGGTCTTCTTTAATGAATCTCCAACCTCATTTTGCTAGCAAGGATTGATTGAAAGAGCGAAGATCTTTGATACCGAGCCCATGTTCTTCTTTAGGGAGACAGACCTTGGACCAAGAGATGGCATTGATAGATTCAAAGCCTTTCCAAAGATAAGCTCTTTTGATTTTATCCAGCTTCTTGATGACCCATGTAGGCAATTTGTAGAGAGACATAAAGCAGACCGAAAGAGAAGACAATACAACATTAATCAATGTGAGTCTCCCACCGATAAAGAGAAAATTACTTTTTCATAAACTTAGTTTAGTATCAAATCTTTGAATGAGCGGTGGCCAATCAGATTTATTGAGGCACCCTTCTTTTAGAGACAACCCCAAATATTTAAATGGCAAAAAAGATCGGCTACAATTAAGCCAAGAAGGGAGATCAATATTAGAGTTTTCATTGGAAGCAATGGCAGTCACAGAACTTTTTTGAAAATTAATGGCAAGACCAGTAATAAGCTCAAAAGAGTAGAGAATGATTTTATGAACAGATATATTTTCTCTTTTAGCTTTAGCAAAGATCAATGTGTCGTCAGCATATTGCAAAATTTTGGATCCTCCAATTATGTACGGATCTCCTGGGTCCTCAAAAATCTTATTAATTGCAGCCTTGTTCAAAAGCTTACTTAAAAGATCAGCAACCAACATGAAGAGATAAGAAGATAATGGGTTGCCTTGACGAATCTCTCTTTTGCAAGAAATCCAAGAACCATGATCGCCATTGACAAGGACTACTACTTTGAAAGAAGAGATGATATTTTCCATCCATCCATACCATTTTGATGGAAAACCTCTATAGTGTAGCATTTTTATTAGATAATTCAGATCAATTTTATCAAAAGCTTTTGAGAAATCCAATTTGCAAATGAGTCCTGGCTCAGAATTCTTTTTGGAAAGATGAATGATTTCATTGGCACAGAAAATATTGTCTAGTGTAGATCTTCCTTTTATATAAGTAGTCTGTGATGTATTAACAAAAGCATTTATGAAAGGTTTCAATCTTTCAGCCAATACCTTAGAGATCACCTTGATGCAACAATGAATGAGGCTAATTAGACGATAGTTGGCAGGAGATGAAGCAGATTCTTTTTTTGGTATAAGTGCCACATGAAAGACGAGATAAATTTAGATTGGAATCATATAGCTGCTGGAATAAATCAAAGAAATCCCGATGAATGATGTCCCAAAATTGCTGAAAGAAGTTGAAAGAGAAGCCATCGGAGCTTGGACTTTTGTCAACACCAAAACTGAATACAGCATATTTGATTTCATCCATAGTGAAAGGATAATCAAGAGATTCAAGATTTATGGAAGAAGAGTAGAGACCATTCCAATCCATATCAAGACTAGATATAGTTGATTTACCAAACAGATCTTTGAAGTAGTTTGAAAAAACTTTCATCATTTGATTATGATCATGAAAAGATTGGCTATTCCAGGAGATGTGGGTAATCCAATTATTCTTTTTATGATGATTGGCAATCTTATGAAAAAATTGAGTATTGTTGTCATCCTCTTTTAGCCACCTAATTTTACTATAAGAATTGAAGTATTAGCAACTGCATTAATGATGGAAAACTAAGCCGTCGCTAATAATAATCTTTAACCATCAAAAAAATGAATCAAAAAATTAGCCATCGCTAATAGTAAAAAATGAATCAAAAAATTAGCCATCGTTAATACTATTAGCAACGAAAAACTACTATTAGCGACGGCAAAAGCCATCCCTAATCAATTTAAAATTTTTAAATTTTTTTGATTATGATTATAATTAAATTAATTAATTATCAATGACTATTAGAGATGAAAAAATTTACCATTGTTAATAATTTTAAAAAAATATTTAAAAATTATGAAAAAATATTTTTTTGATAAAAATATTAGCAATGGCGGTTCACTTTTAGCGACAGAAGGTTGCCACTGCTAATACCTTTACCGATGGTATTAGAGACGGTAAGCTTTGCCATCGCTAATAATTTAAAAAAATATTTAAAAAATTATAAAAAATATTTTTTTTGATAAAAGTATTAGCAAGGGCGACATAGTTTTAGTGACGAAAGTGCCATCACTAATACTTTTGCCGACGGCGTTAGCGATGGATAATTTTGTCATCTTTAATAGTCCCTAAAATACACCCCTTGGCCTGTGGGAGAAAAAAATTTTTCTCTCCCGTGCCTCATCCCCTCCCTTCCCTCGATTCCCCCTTCGCCAGTGCCTCCTCCTTTCCAGTGGTTCTCCCCTCACCAGTGCCTCCTTCCTGGTGGTTCCCCCCTCCCCGATGCCTCCTTCTTGGTAGTTCCCCCCTCCTTGCGCTTCAATATCTCATGGCTTCGAGCCCACACAGTTTTTCGCTCCCTCATTGGTGCCTCCTTCCTAGCGGTTCCCCTTCCCAAGTGCCTCCTTCTCGACGGTTCCCCCCTCCTTGCACTCTAGCATCCCACAGCCCTGAACTCGTGTTTCGGCCATGCCTGTGGTCGCCCTCGACCCCGCCAGCCCAGACCTCGCCGGCCCCAGCCCCGTCGGCCCGAGCTCGTGGCCCCTGCCCCACCGCCCCCAGCTACGGCCTCAACCCTGCACCCCCAGCCCCACCGATCCGACCCTGCAGCCTCGACCCACGTGGCAGTTCCCCCTTTCTTGCACTCTGACATCCCGCGGCTCCGAGCCTATGCTTCGGCCATGCCCACGGCCGTCCCGACCCCACCTGCCTCGGCATCGCTGGCCCCGACCCTGCCAGCCCGACCCCGTCGGCTCGACCCCACAGCACCGACCCTAAGGCCCCTGTCCCGTCAGCCCGACCCATGCCACCTTCTCGCGGCCCCGTTCCCATGCCCTCATCTCCCTGATCGCATCCTCGAGCCGACATCCCGTCCCCAAGTCATCCCTTCATGCCTCAATCCCTGTGCAACAGTCCGTCTTCTATTATGAGTATTAGCGATGGCTAATGCCATCATTAAAATTTATTTTTTATTTAAATTATGTTAATTAAGTATAATTAGATATTTAAAAAATAATTAATTAATTAATTAGAAATACGGGACTTGGGTCTCGGCAAGCAGAGTGCTCGAACCAAAGGAAGGTGTCGGGCAGCATTTCAAACATGGGGTCGGGGTGTGCCCTGTGTGCTCGGGCCTCG
The DNA here is from genome assembly GCF_000442705.2 of Elaeis guineensis. Lineage (NCBI taxonomy): Eukaryota > Viridiplantae > Streptophyta > Magnoliopsida > Arecales > Arecaceae > Elaeis > Elaeis guineensis. The sequence goes on from NC_025997.2 coordinate 92,977,792, forward strand.
GGTAGGGGTGGGGGTCTCGGAAAGGCAGTCAAGGGCTCAAAGATGTTATGATGACTACCTGTGCGAGATGTGCTTAAAGAGTCTAGAGAGAGATCGATGGAGGTGATGCATTTTTATTCTTATTGTTGTAGTTGCATGACAAGCTTGGATGGTTTGTTATATAGTTGACAACCTGTAACACCCATCCCTGATTACCGGATGGAGGTGCTACACCCCACCCTTAAATAAGAGTGAATCCACCCTTATATAAGGGTAAAAGGGAAAGTACTTACTATACCTGCTCAAGGTTGACTCAATCAATATATCATATCATTGCCCACAGTAATTCCATTAACACATCACCCTTCTCGGTGTCAATCTATATCTTCGTTCATCCACCATGCTTTATACATATGCTACAACATAACATATTCAACCTGTATTGATCCACATATAAGGCTTAAATATCTATTGCAAAGGTACATTACAACTTAACATTTCACACATATTCATCTCCAAAAACTACCACGACCTCAAAAAGTTCTCCCACCAACTGATCTATCCAAACTCTACTATGTTGATTCGTGGTGCTAAAATCTATTCAAGAAAATAAAATAAACCACATAATGAGACTAACATCCCAGTGAGTGAACGATTCATATAACAGTGGAAAAATCGAGGAAATCAATTGTTAAACATATTTAACTAATACTCACCGTACTTGTATCATATGTATGTCTGTTATGCTTCTAGAAACATTTGTAAGCCAACCATAAATAATACGGAAACCATACGAGGAATCATAACATGCAAGAAATCTAGTCATGTACCAGATTAACCATATGAAAGGTCAAGCCAACTAAAAGAACATTTCCAACATAAATAACTGGTTTCGATCAACTATTTCACGACATTGTCAAGCCCCCAAGCAAATTTTACTGTCAAGCTTAAGCTGTTATCATTTTTAATTAGTCTTGCCACAAGTTTATCACCACATGCATATTATTATGCTACCACAGGTGCTCTCCTTGGCCACAGGAGCATAATTCTCACCACAGATTATTTCCACAGGCACTTGGTTATGTTATCACAGGTGCACTCATTGGCAACAAATGCATAACACACCATTTGGGTTATTTGGCCACAGGCATGCTCTTCTGCCATAGGTTTTGATATCGCCACAGGTTTATCACCACAGGCTCATAATCTTGCCACAGGCTCATTGCCACAGATTTGGTTCGCTAATTAGTTCCCCCACAGCGTAATATAGCATTGTTCATCAATACACACATATGCAAATAAACTAGGTTAGAATAAATTTCATGCCAAGCATTATGCTGTCCATGCCAATCACACATTCATACTTTTCATAAGAATCTCATCAGTAGAAAGTCTCTTGCATTTACATGCTTGCATACACATTCATATCTAAGCCATAAAACAATAACAAATCTGATTGCTTTTAAATAAATCCTTTTTACAGCAAAACATGATGAAAATACCAAAATTATATGAAATTCACTCACCTCGAATTAGCTACCGCACACTCTAGTGCTTAACTGATTCCAAAGCCCCCTTTTTAGCTTTTTCCTTTCCTATAAAGTTGATATAAACTAATTAATGTCATATTAACATGATACATAAGTAGAAGAACACATGCTTGCTTCTTTATGTTTATTTCTTAGCTCTTTTAGTATTTACTTTTGTTCTTCTTGCTTTGTCCTGCTTAGGATTAGCTTAAACCTTAACATAACTCGAGAGTTTCCATCCTCCCATCTATTTTTGCCTGACTAGGTTTAGCTAATTCTCCTAACCAACTCAAAGGTTTCAGCTAATAATCTTATGTTTCATTCCATAATTCACTATAATTTCAGCCCTCTTAATTTCAACTTATTCATTGAATAATTCAGACATAACTTTAGCAATTCGATTCATATTTCATTTTCCTGATTCATTCTAAATTTTACTAACAGAAATTCTGACTCATTTACTGCATTAATTCAGCCTAGTTTTAAGAAAGTAGGCAGCAGCTCATGGGTTCCAGCTTTAAGTTCAGAGTTTCATATTTTAACTTATCCAAACGTCAAATTCCAGTAAGAACCTTTCCAAATTCAATTAGGAACTAGTTTAGGAATCAAAGTTCTTACATCTAATAGCTAATTTGCTGCTGTTACCCACCCTGGTTGCTTTCTTCCCTCCTAACAGCAAGCTTCCTTCTTCCAAACTAGTTTTTACTAAAACCTTAATCCTTAGCTGAATTTTCTCTACAACCTAACTATGAAATTCCCTGTTCTCAGCTCTCTCTCTTCTCCACATTTGGAAATGACTAAGGGATAAATTTAGCAGTAAACCAGAGCTGGTGACTAAGCTTGTTTTGGGAAATAAACTAACATCTAGGTTACTAGGTGTCAACCCCAAGAAAGCCTAAGGAATTATGGTTTTTCTGATGTGGTGCTCAGAGGATTTCCACCTTTTATTTATCTAATGTAGCTACTCAGTCATCTCCCCTAAATACTTTTTAAATTTGATAAGAAACATCCAAATTTCAAAATCTCGATCTGTTTTTTTCCACAACTCGAGTTGACTCTTCTGAGACTCAAGTCGACCTGACCAACATGAGTCAACCCCTCCAAAACTGGAGTCAGCTCCATCCCTTGGATCTACTGAAATTTCATTAAATCATAACTTTCACTTCAAAATTGATACCCACACCAATATTTTCTCAAGAATCCTTTAAGATACCATTTATTCTATGCCTAATAACTATCAAAATTTAGCTTTAATGCCATTCTTATTAATCAAGTTCCTCAACCCTTTTCTCTTCTGAATTAACAATTAGATTTATGCTTCACTAATACTAATCAATCAGGATTCAAACACTCAAATATAATATATTCCCTGTTCGAGATGTTACACAACTGCTTGTAGCCACCTCATAGTTAAAGTTGCAGAGAAACATGCAATGCCTTATTTTTCAATGGCAGATCTGAGCCTTCTTCTTTTTCTCTTTCCCTTGTTTGCTTTGTTATTCTCTGATTTTAATACTATTTTTAAGTTTTTATTTTATTTTTTAAAAAAAATTTTACTCCTTGTTTTCGAGCTGGACTTGGAGAGGCAGCCAGGGGCTCGGAGAGGCTATGATGGCTGTATATGCGAGATGCACCTAAAGAGTCTAGAGAGAGATCAATGGAGGTGATGAATTTCTATTCTTGTTGTTGTAGTTATGGAGTAAGCTTGGATGGTTTGTTACATCACAGACAATCGCTTACAGCCATCTCATGATTAAAGGTGCAGAAGAACTTGCAATGCCTTATTTTTCAATGACAGATTTGAGCCTTCTTTTTTTCCTCTTTTCTTTGTTTACTTTGTTGTTCTCTGATTTAAGTACTATTTTTAAGTTTTTATTTTATTTTTTTTAAAAAATTCTACTTCTAGTTTTCAAGTTAGACTCGAAGAGGCAGCCGGGGGCTCGAAGAGGCTATGATGGCTACCTGTGCGAGATGCACCTAAAGACTCTAGAGAGAGATCGATGGAGGTGATGCATTTCTGTTCTTGTTGTTATAGTTGCAGGGTAAGCTTGGATGATCTGTTACATCGCAGGCAACCACTTACAGTCACCTCATGATTAAAGGTGCAAAGGAACTTGTAATGCCTTATTTTTCAATGGCAGATATGAGCTTTCTTCTTTTTCAATTACAATAGTTTTTCAATTTCAATTAACTTAGTTACAGACCATTGAATTATTGGCCAATAAAATACATCATTTTAAATCTGACATTGTCATCCGTAATTGTATAATTAAATATTGTATTGTCATCTATATATAACTTCTTTAACATTATCCTTGATCTAGGCAGACCTACTCCTAGACCCACCAACCGATGTCAATCCTCCATCAGAGAGATCAGATGTTATATAAGATTCTTAGTTAGCATCTACAATGTATCAATAAAAAAATGATTCTCATCTAGCAATACATGATAATAATGTGTTGGTTTGCTTTTATGAACATGGTACAAAGTTAAGATATCCCAACTCCAAGCATACAAAATACCACTTTATGAATACGATACAAAGTTAAGGTATCATGATATACAGTTAAATAAATATGATAGATTATTATTTTATTCTGATACATAGTTAATTCAATATGATACATAGTTATTTTTATTTTTAAAAATTATAGACCATGTCTTTTCGAGGTCGGAGCCATCACAGCCAAGGAGAGAGCTCTAGAGGGTAGAGCTCTCATGCAGCCAGTTCATATGATTCTGCGACATCCATACCACGCAGTAAACTCTGACACTTTAGATTTTTTTTTTATGTTAATATAACATTCTTTATGATGTCTTGATACTCTCAGATTTGGATGACGTAGGGTCACCAGTGACCTCACACTCACATGGAGCAGCATCCGGCTCTTAGAGTCAGCAGCATGGTAGAGGATCCGTTTGGCTTGCAGCACCTCTGACTCAGTCGGAGGATAGAGAGCTCATCCATATTTAGAGCCGCTCGTAAGTACTATATCTTCACTGAATTTGTTTAAAATTTAGTTATTTTAGAGACTAACATTTATTATTCAAAATTAATTTTGCAGTATATTTAGAGAGACCTCCGTACCTTATGTGGTTACCGCGATCATCTGATGATTGATACTAGGGTCAATGAATGAGTTCTCCAATTAGCCATCTGGGGCTCATGATGTAGCTTGGGAGATGTTCCTGATAAATTAGAAATGTTTAACTTTTAAATTCATTGTGGGTTTGTATTCTATTTATTAATTCATGGTTGCTTCTACTTGCAGAGTTACTATTGATTCAAGACTCCTCAGGATGATGAGGTTGACCACCAGATCTTCGATCAAGTGGCCACACGTAGGTTTCAAGATGAGCTATACAGCCTTAGATAGTCCATCATCGAGCATTCTAATTTTTAGTCACCATCAGACTGGAGGTCCTACAAGGATCACCGGATATGGACGGACATATGGGAGATCCTCTATAACCAATAGAGCAGTAAGGAGTACTCCAGTAGGCGACAGAGGGCCCAGCAGAATAGGACCATCCAGCAGGATTCGATCAGGCACATGGGTGGCTCCGTTGCCACACATGTTGTGGCCGACAGACAGGTAAGAAATCTATACCAAAAGTCTTCACTAGAACTATAAAAACTCTTATATGTATGCTTTAATTAATTTAATTTTATTATTTATTTATTATAGATATGGCAGCTGGATCATCTACCATGCTAGCTGCAGCTGTGGGAGGCCACACACCAGTCTAGGAGGATTGGTGATTACTTAGATTCTGAATCACAACAGATCACGATAAGAATTTCAAACTATATTTATTAAGTTGTTACAAGATTTGAAATGTATATTAAAACTAATGTATTTCTGAACTTTGTAGGCAGATTACGTAGAGTACGTCGTTGTGTGGCATGGCGATGACCTGTCCACTCAGCCCCTTCTTGACCTTGAGAGATGTTTTAGGATTATTGGAGGGATGAGTAGGAGCCAGGTCATAGGATTCGGCCACAACTTCGACCCTCCAGTAGCTCGATACTGTTCAACGTTCTCACAGGTCTCGACATCCCAGACTTGGAGTGATGCGCATGTGGAGGAGGTCATGTAGAGGCTTCTGAGCCATCGACCTTAGAGCTTGCAAGATATCATCCATGATACGGTCGTGAAGATTCTTTGAGACCCACAGCTGTGCGACAAGCTGGGCTCATTGTCCCAACCATCACATCAGATAATTCTATTAATAAATTCTTTTACTTGTTTTAAGTTTTCATATTTGAAAGCTTCACATATTTAGTGTTACTCCATGAATTGATTTTGATGATTATAACATATTTGAGGAGGTTACTAATGATTTTGACTTGAAAAAAGATTTATTATATTTCAGAGACAAAATCATAATTTTATCAAGTTCTGATTCGAAAGCCTCAAAAGCAAGAACAGAAGATTTGTGATCTATTGGAGGCAATTTTATTCTTTTTGGATGGATATGTTGAGAGAAATTCGAGTTTAAAAAATTGGGTCGACCCTATGAGTCGACTTCTGTCAAAAGGGGCTGAACGGCATGCTATTTTTGGCTGGCACACTCAAAGGGGTCGATCTCAGGAGTCGACTTCTGTTGCTGTGCAGGCCAAAGATATAGAATAGTGATTTTCTATTCTGTGCCACAGAGGTCGATCCCATGAGTCGACCCCTGTGCAGAGGTCGATCCCATCAGTCGATCTCCTGTGACGGAAACTTCCGTAACGGCTAGTTTTTAGCTCTTTTTGATAATATTTAATGCTCTTTTAATGATCTCCAATGATTCTATTTCAGCCCAGATTTTTTTCTACCATCTATTGAAGCTATAAAGACACTTAAAGGAGGAAAAAAGAAGTAAGATTGAAGAGACTTAAGCATTCATTTCAGTCCTAAGTAAAAAGATCTCTTAAAAAAAAGAAGCCTTCAATTCAAGTTCACCAACCCCTCTAGAGCTCATTCAAGTCTTCAACCATCTTGAGAAAAATCAGAAAAGCTTCCTTCTAACTGTGTAAAGTGTATTTAAAGTTTTATTTGCTCATTAAAGGAGCTAAATTTGTATTTTCATGTGATTAACTCACATACTCTGTTTTGTCTTGATCTTTAATTTTAGAAGGATTCCAAAACTTGGAAAGATTGATCCGAACCTTGAATCAGATTGTATTGGGTTGGCTTGTATCCGAAAAATAAGTGTTCTAGCTTGGGATAGCTAGAGTCAAAGATACCGACGTTGTATTCTTATTGAATACGGTTTAGTAGATTTGAATTTCCAAGTAGGAGCTTGGGGAGTGGATGTCGGTGCAAGGTTGGCATTGAACCACTATAAATCTTGTTTGTTTGTGTTGTGCTTACTTGTTCTCTTTCTAAATTTTCTTATCTACTTGCATTCTTGCATCTAATTTCTACACCTTGCTTAAATCACTCTCTACATATATCCTGCTCATTGTTATTTAATCCTCATAGTTCTAAATTAATATTAAAATTTTAAAAACCTAATTCACCCCTCCTTTTGGGTTGCATAGCTGGGCAACAAGTGGTATCAGAGCTCGGTGCTCTAGTCCTACTTTGATTTAACCATCAAAGAGCTAAAGATCTATGGCAACTCAAGTTGGTGCTTCACTGTCGAGGGGCAGTCCACAATCCGACCTCCACTTTTCAATAGGTCAAACTACACCTATTGAAAAGCTCAGATGAAAATTTTTATTCAGACACTTGACTATGATATGTGGAGTATCATAGTTAATGGACCACATATACCCACTAAGATAATTGATGGTGTAGAATCAACCAAATCCAAAAGAGAATGGGATGAGGTTGACAAGAAAATGGCTTAACTTAATGCTAAAGCCATGAATGTTTTATATTGTGCTTTAGATGCTAATGAGTTTAATCGCATTTCAACATGCATGTTAGCTAAGAAAATATGGGATAGATTAGAAGTAACACATGAAGGCACTAATCAAGTTAAGGAATCAAAAATTAACATACTTGTGCACAAATATGAACTCTTTAAAATGGAGCATGATAAATCAATAACTAAAATATTTACTCATTTTATGGATATTATTAATGGTCTAAAAAGTCTTGATAAGTCTTACTCTAACAGCGATCTTGTGAGAAAGATTCTTAGATCTTTATCAAGGACGTGGGAGGTCAAAGTGACCGCAATTTAAGAAGTCAAAGATCTGAATATTTTATCCTTGGAGGAGCTTCTAGGATCGCTAATGACACACGAGCTAAGCATAAGACAACATCAAGAAGAAGATGTCAAGAAGAAGAGGACAATCGCCCTCAAGTCTACTACTCAACTCGATGAAGAATCTGAAGAAACTGAAAATGAAAAGCAAGATGAAGAAATGGCTCTCATCACTAGAAAGTTTAAAAAATTTTTGAAGAAAAGAAAACAAGAGATGAGAAAGAGGCCACCTACCAAAGGGGAGCATAGTAAGGAGAAGGATAAAGAGCAACCCCTTATTTGTTATAAATGTAAGAAGCCGGGGTACTTCAGGTCCGAATATCCACAACTTAAGAAGGGCCCCAAGAAGTACAAGAAAAAGGCTATGATGGCTACATAGAGTGATAGTGATGAGTTAAGCTCCGAAGAAGAAGATTCACATGAGCAAGCCAACTTGTGCCTTATGACACATGAAAATGAGGTAAACGCTGAAACTCCTGATGACTTTATTTTTGAAAAACTTCAAGAAGCATTTTATGATCTAGTTGATGATCTAAAGAAGTTAGAGATAAAAAATAAAGAATTAAAATCAAAGAATCAATCTTTACTAAAAGAAAATAATATTATTTCAAATGAAAAATTGATCTTGACACAAGAAAATCTAAACTTAAAAAATAAAATTACTAAGTTAAAACCTATGGTAGAAAAGTTCACTCTTAGTTCAACTAAACTTCAAATGATACTTGATAGTTAAAAGATCATTTATAATAAAGCCAGTCTTGGCTACAACCCTTTAAAGAAATAAAAATTTTTGAAAAACATCTATGCGAACTCATCAAGCAACAAGTTTTCAAATATTACTTGCTTTAAATGTGGTAAAGTAGGACACAAATTCTATACTTATTTCTCTAACAAATCTAAAAATTCTAATGTGAAAAAAATATGGGTTCCAAAAGGAACCACTGTAACTAACCAAAAAGAACCTAATAAAGCTTGGGTACCTAAAGTGAAAACTTGATTTTTGCATGCAGGTGTGTCTTGCATCCCAAGGAACAAATCAAAAATGGTATCTTGATAGTGGGTGCTCAAGACACATGACCGGTGATGAATCTCATTCATCACACTTGATGCAAAAGGTGAAGGGATGGTCACCTTTGGAGATAATAGCAAAGAAAAAATCATCGGTATAGATAATATTGGTATCACTCCCTTCAAGTATATTAAAAATATTTTGTTAGTAGATGGTTTGAAACATAATCTATTGAGCATTAGTCAATTCTGTGACAAAGGGTATAAAGTCATTTTTGAATCTTCATTATGCATAGTAATTAATCCCAATGAAGAAGGCATTAAATTTGTTGGGCATAGATATGGAAATATTTATATGATAGATTTGAATGATCTTTTCAAGATAAACATGCAATGTCTAGTAGCCTTGAATGCCAAAATTAATGAGACTAGTTAGCTTTGGCACCATAGGCTTGCACATATTAGCATGCATTCACTTTCAAAACTTATTAAAAAGGAATTGATTATCGATTTATCTAAATTGAATTTTGAAAAGGATAGAATTTGTGATGCATGTCAACTAGGTAAACAAACAAAAGTATCGTTCAAATCTAAAAATATTATTTCAACTTCTAGGCCATTAGAATTATTGCACATAGATTTATTTGGACCCACTAAAACTAGTAGTTTGGATGGAAAATGATATGACTTTGTAATTATTGATGATTTTTCTTATTTTACATTGATTTTCTTTTTGACACATAAGGATGAAACTTTTCATGTGTTCTCAAAATTTTATCAAAAAGTTACTAATGAAAAAGGTTTTTCAATTTAACATATTCGAAGTGATCATGGAACTGAATTTGAAAATCAAAATTTTGAAAAATTTTGTGATGAAAAAGGTATTGACTATAACTTTTCAGCACCTAGGATATCCCAACAAAATGGGATAGTAGAAAGAAAAAATAGGATCCTTGAAGAAATGGCCTGTACCATGCTATGTGAAAGCAACTTCCCAAGGTACTTTTGGATGGAAGCAATTAACATGGCATGTTACATATTAAATCATGCTTTAATTAGACCAATTCTAAAGAAAACACCTTATGATCTTTGGAAAGGAAGAAAACTAAATATTGCATATTTATACATTTTTGGTTGTCAATATTTTGTTTTGAACAATGGTAAAGAAAGATTAGAAAAATTTGATGTAAAATCCGATGAAGTTATTTTTCTTGGTTATTCCTCTTCTAGTAAAGTTTTTAGAGTTTTTAACAAAAAAAATTTTAGTAGTAGAGGAGTCAATATATGTTGTTTTTGATGAGACTAATGATCTTCCCTCTAGGAAGAATGAAGGTATTGATGATGCAGATCCTCTTATAGAAGGGATGAAGGAGCTCACCCTAAAAGACTCAATAATTCAAAATGAAGAAGAACATGAAAATAAATAGGATGATGAAGGTGAAGAACAACAAGAACAACCTTAAGGTACAAATGATCTACCCAAAGAATGAAGGTATGATCATAATCACCTTAAGAAACTAATCATTGATGATCCTATACATGGAGTAAGAACTCATTCTTCACTTAGAGATGCATACAATTATTTTGCATTTGTTTCTCATCTTGAATCTAAAACCATAGCTGAAGCTGAAAAAGATTATAATTAGATAAATACAATATAAGAAGAACTTAATCAATTTGAAAGAAATAATGTATGGACTTTAGTATCAAGACCAAAAAATTATCCAATAATTGGCACAAAATGGGTATATAGAAATAAACTGGATGAACATGAAAATATAATTAAAAATAAAGCAAGATTGGTTGCAAAGGGTTATAATTAAGAAGAGAAAATTGATTTTGATGAGACCTTTGCACCTGTTGCTAGATTAGAAGTAATTAGGCTTTTACTTGCATATGCATGCTTTATGAATTTTAAATTATTTCAAATGGATGTCAAAAGTGCTTGTTATATTGCTGAAGAAGTTTTTGTAGAACAACCCTCAGTTTTAAAAATTATGCTTTTTTAAATCATATTTTTAAATTAAACAAAGCTCTATATGGTCTAAAGCAAGCACCTAGGGCTTGGTATGAAAGGTTAAGTAAATTTTTGCTTAACAATAATTTTTCAAGAGGAAATATAGATACAACCCTTTTCATTAAAAGAAATCATGATGATATCTTAGTTATACAAATATACGTTGATGACATTATTTTTGGGTTTACTAATGAAACTCTTTGTCAAGATTTTGCCAAACTCATGCAGGGAGAGTTTGAGATGAGCATGATGGGAGAACTTATATTCTTCTTCGGACTCCAAATCAAACAAACAAAAGAAGGAATCTCCATCTCCCAAAGCAAGTACATAAGAGACCTACTCAAAAGATTTAGAATGGAGAGCTCCAAAGCAATTGGTACACCTATGAGCCCATCATGTAAGCTTGACAAAGATGAAGGAGGTAAAAATATAGACTCAAAATTTTATAGAAGGATGATTGGTTCTTTATTGTATTTAACTGCTAGTAGACGAGATATTATGTTTAGTATTTGTTTATGTGCTCGCTTTCAATCAAATCCAAAAGAATCACACTTAAATGTAGTTAAAAAAATTCTTAAATATTTAAAAGGTACACAAATTCTGGGATTATGATATTCTAAGGACTCATCAATTGACTTAATAGGATATTCAGATGCCGATTTTGTTGGATATAAATTAGATAGAAAAAGTACTAGTAAAATTTGTCAATTTTTTAGAGTTAACTTAATCTCTTGGTTTAGCAAGAAGTAAAATTCGGTAGCACTGTCTATGACTGAGGCTGAATACATTGCAACCGGAAGTTGCTGTGCTTAAATCCTGTGGATTAAGCAACAACTTGAGGACTTTGGCATCAAACTCAATGAAACTCCCATAAGATGTGATAACACTAGGAATTCTTGATCCTTCAGCTTAAGTATCTTTCTAATTTCAAGTTCAATTTGTCAAAAATTCATTGAACCAATTTATTTTTTTTTAGCTAATTTCACATCTCTCCTTTCTTAAAAGCTCAAAACTATCCTTCAAATAATCAATCTCTCAAATAGACACCCTTCTTTTAAGTTTCAGGCTTTTTCGAAATTTCTCCATCATTTTTTTTTCTTACCATAAGTCGACCCCTAGAGTCGACCCTAGGATAAACTTATAACTTTTTTATTAAAATCAATCGGGCTCTATTTTATTGGGATTTCACCGATTGCAAAGAGCCGGCCCCTTTGCCGTTTGTCTTCCCCATTCCACCAAACAAGATCACCTCCCTCTCCACTCTCATCTTAAAATTCCTCTTCTCACCAGATTTTCTCCTTTAAATCATCCTTTTAGGATTTAAATCTCTCTTCTCTTTCTTCTTCGTTTGGATGGTTTGAGCTTATCCTAGCTTCAAACTCTTTTCTCCAAACCGATCATTTGTCTTCCCAAAATTTTTGCTTTTCCTCTAAAAATTCCTTCCACTCTACCACTCATCAACTCTCCTAAGCTATTTGTAAGTCTCTTCTATTCAAAATGGCTCCCAAATCAAAGCTACCGTAGAGAAGAAAATCAGTTCGAGGGTTAGAGGAAGATGTGCGCAGAAAAGAATGGCTGCCGAGCCCTCTTCTGCTCCAACTCCAGTTCCAAGTCCTGCTCCAGCTTCTTCACAGTCTCCACTTAGTCCAAGCAAGGTACCTCTCTCCAATCAAAAAATGGAACCTGAAAAGAATATAGATTTCAAATTTTTTGAAAAAGAAGAGTTCTCTATTGGATCAAAGATTAAAAGTCAAGGATGAAAGTTTTACTGTTTATTATAGAAAAATACTTATGTTGATTTAGTCAGAAAATTTTACTTAAATTTGAGTTATTACAATGGCATAGTAAAATCCTTGGTGAAAGGGGTTAACAAAGTTCTTGATCCATTGTACTTGAGACAAATCTTATACTTGCCTTGTGAAGGCTATACTCATATGGAACTCCCAATCAAAGAAGAAGGATTAAGTATGATTTTAGGGAGAGCATTTACTGAAAACTTGAATAAATTAGAAGCAAAAATTCTTTCAGTTGAAATGAAGCTTTTGCATCACATGGTCACCAAACTTTTTGTCCCTAGGAGTGGCAGGCATGACCTCTTATCTGGTAGGGATATTTGCATCATGTACCATGTGATCACCCAGACCCCCTTGAACCTTCCTGCTTTGATGTTTGAGGCCATGAGGGAGACCCTGAACAGGTCTAAGGTTCACTTGCCTTATGGTATAGCACTCACCCTGGTCTTTAGAAGTTCGGAGTCTATTTTGAGGGGGAGGCAGTCACCAGATTGTCACACTCTGACACCATCAACCGCTACACACTGCACCGCATGGATTTCTCAAAGACTGATGGCGGTTGGTCGAAGGGTGTTGAAAAGAGAGCAGAAAAGGAGGGACCGTCTTCACCTCCTCGTGATCACAGAGCATCTCCTGATATTCAGTTCATATATGATCATAAGGCTGGTCCCTCAGAGTCAGTGAGGAGGCATGCTTCAGTTCCACAGTCAGAGAGCAGGGTACATTCTTCAGAATTCAGACTTGCAGATGATCAGATTTAGCTGATGTCCCAGCATGTTGCCTCCATTTTATCTCAATAGTTTGCCACTTCAGTCTTTGCTCAAAGGCTGATATCTCAGGATGACTCAAATCAGACTTTGATCCCTCATATCTTTATTATTTTTTAGATGCTCACAGCTCAGTCCATACGACTTGAGGAGCTTAAGGGATGTGTTCTGAGACTGATGGGCAGAGTTCTAGATTTGCAGAGGTAAGTATTAGCCTTAATCCATCCCCAGCCGCATGAGGACATCACAGAGGTCTCCAACCTGTCTGCAGAGGTGGCTAGACTTCGAGGAGTTTTGGAGGGTGGATTTAATTTTTTGAGGAGAGAGATTAGGGACTCCAATGAGACTGTCTCTACTCAGATTGGTGCCTTGATGCAGTCCATGATGAGAGCTTTGAAACAATTGGATACCATCAGATTTTCTCTCCTAGCACAGTCCATAGCTTCTCAGGCTCCAGGATCTTCTCGTCCTTCTGCTCGTATCGATACTTCTACCCGTGATCGAGGCAGACGTGGTCGAGGACGTGCCCGTGGCCTTGATCCTGAGACTCTACATCATATCTCTGACTCTTCAGATTCTGATCCCTCTAGCCATGATATCTGTTAGATCTAGCATAGTTAGTCTTTTATGTCTAGATTCTAACTTATGGCTTTTGTAATTGTTGACTGATTGATTTATGGATAGTTATATTTTTATCCATAATTTTTGTATGGCCTATGTACTTTGACTTGACTCATATGTATTGTGACACTTATGTCATATTTTGGATATATACATATATATGCTTTTAACTTCTATGAATATCTTTGGATTGATTTTTATGAATGGCATTAATTGAAATATCTTAATATGATATGAAAAATATCTCATATATATATTATGAAATATTATGAATGACAATATCTTCTATATGAGCAAATTAAAATATCCTTTATGATTGCTATAGTGAGGGGGAGTCTCTTTCATTTTTTTTTTAAAAATGAGAGTAATAATCTTAATTGATGTTGTCAAAAAGGGGGAGTAGATGAACAAAATCGAGCAATAAGCAAACTTATCTAAAATCGAGCAATAAGTAAAATTGTCAAAGCAAATTTGTCAAAAAAAATATATTCTTATAAGCTATCTTAACACTAATCTTCAAACTACTCATGATGTATTTTATTCAAATAATTGATTATGATGTTTAAGTGATGCATTTTCATAAATTTGAAATTTTTGATTAATGTTTATATATGTTATGTTTTGCTTTTGCTCAAGTATTTTGTCATCATCAAAAAGGGAGAGATTGTTACTCTATGAATTGATTTTGATGATTACAACACATTTGAGGGGGTTATTAATGATTTTGGTTTGAAAAAAGATTTATTGTATTTCAGGGGCAAAATCATAATTTTATCAAGTTCTGATTCGAAAGCCTCAAGAGCAAGAACAGAAGATTTGTGATCTATTGGAGGTAATTTCATACTTTTTAGATGGATATGTTGAGAAAAATTCGAGTTTAAAGAATTGGGTCGATCCTATGAGTCGACTCCTGTCAAAAGGGGTTGAACGGCATGCTATTTTTGGCTGGCACACCCAAAAGGGTCGACCCCATGAGTCGACCTCTGTTGCTGTGTAGGCCAAAGATACAGAACAATAATTTTCTGTTCTGTGCCACAGAGGTCGACCCCATGAGTCGACCTCCTGTGACGGAAACTTTCATAATGGCTAGTTTTAAGCTCTTTTTGACAATATTTTATGCTCTTTTAATGATCTCTAATGGTTCTATTTCAACTCAAATTTCTCTCTACCATCTATTGAAGCTATAAAGGCACTTAAAGGAGAGAAAAAGAAGTAAGATTGAAGAGACTCAAGCATTCATTTCAGCCCTAAGCAAAAAAACCTCTTCAAAAAAAAGAAGCCTTCAATTCAACTTCACCAATCCCTCTAGAGCTCATTCAAGTCTTCAACCACCTTGAGAAAAATCAGAAAAGCTTCCTTCTAATTGTGTAAAGTGCATTTAAAATTTTATTTACTCATTAAAGGAGCTAAATTTATATTTTCGTGTGATTAATTCACATACTCTGTTTTATCTTGATCTTTAGTTTTGGAAGAGTTCTAAAATTTGGAAAGGTTAGTCCAAACTTTGAATCGGATTGTATTAGATTGGCTTGTACCCGAAAAATAAGTATTTTAGCTTGGGATAGCTAGAGTCGGAGTACCGACGTTGTATTCTTGTTGAATACGATTTAGTATATTTGAATTCTCAAGTAGGAGCTTGGGAAGTGGATGTAGGTACAAGATTGGTATTGAACCACTATAAATCTTGTTTGTTTGTGTTGTGCTTACTTGATCTCTTTCTAAATTTTCTTATCTACTTGCATTCTTGCATCTAATTTCTACACCTTGCTTAAATCACTCTCTACATATATCCTGCTTATTGTTATTTAATCCTCATAGTTCTAAATTAACGTTAAAATTTTAAAAACCCAATTCACCCCCCCTCTTAGATTGCATAGCTAGGCAATATTTAGGCTTGAGTCGAAGTAGGAGATCTAGGGGCTAAAAGTTCCATCTAACCATCCAATTGATGGGTCGGGAGTGTCTATAGCTCCATATCATCGAATAGAACGTGTAAGAATAATCTGTTCGAGAATCGAATGAGTGTAATAAAAGATATGCCTCCATATCAAAAGATATGCATCTGAATCAAAATTTATTAATAATATTTTATTTTTTTTTGTTTCAAGATGTTGAGACATCCGGCTCTCATCTACCAACTCAGGAGAGGAGTAGAAGGACGAGAAGGAGGATGAGAAGGATCAGACTAGATTTTCTTTTGTTTTGATGTGTTGTATTTTTTTTTTTTTGATACTGCTTGTAAAATTATAAAATTTATATTTTTAATATAATATAATTAATTTTTTATTTGTGGTTATCATATTATCTCTAGATTTTAATTATAACAGATGTTAGGAACCATAATTAATTATGATTAATTAAAATAAATTTAAAAAAATATGATTATGAATCTTTTAAAAAAATAAAATTAACTATTACTGACAGTATTAGCGATGGCTTTAGCGGTCGCGAATACTTATTAACGACAGTATTAGTGACAAAATAGCCATCGCTAATTTTTTTTAATTTTTTTAAAATTTGATTTAAAAATAAAAAAATAAATAGTGATGGAATTTAGTTGTCATAAATGCTGTCACTAATAGTTATTAGTGACGGCTAAAAAATCTATCTCTAACAGTAGTAATTAACGATTAGGATTGTTCTAACCACCAATTAGCGACAGGGCACCATCACTAATACTACGATGGGGTGCCGTCATTAATAGTATTAGCGACGACAATTAGCCATTGCTAATAGTCAAATTTTTTGTAGTATTTTAGCTCGTTGCTTCCAATAGATCTTCTCTTTATTATAGATTTGAAGTAGTTCCTGTCTGTAGGTCAAGCACAGTTGAAAGTCTACAGGAGAGAGACATGCCAATTCCTCCAATCTATCTAAGTCTTGAATCATCTTAAGGAGATCAGATTTCTCTTTAGAGGTGGTACGTCTAATCTTAGCAATCCAGGCTTTGAGTGCTTTTCTGGTATTATGGAGTTTAATTATCAAAGAGGCAGCTCCATCATTAGTAGATGAAGTAGATCTCCAAGTGTTGGACACCGTCTCAGTTAGAGAATCATGAGATAGCCAATCTCGCTTAAATCTAAAAATATTTTTTCTCATTGGGCAATCAAGATAGGTGGACTGAATGGGAGTGTGATCTGAATATGAATTAGGGAGTGCTACTTGGATTGATTTTGGACAGAGAGTATCCCACTCAGTGGAGTACAAAAAACAGTCAAGCTTTGCCAGAATAGGTGGGTCTCTATGATTGCTCCAAGTAAAAGTTTGTCCTTTCAAGGAGAGATCAACTAATTGAAAAGATCTGATTAATCGAGAGAAGGCCAGAGTAACACTACGAGGCTGTGGATTTTCATTCCTTTCAAATAATTTATAAGCAGCACTGAAATCTCCGCCCATCACCCAAGGACCAGGGAAAGATTTTCGAACTTCAATTAACTCTCTCCAGAAATTAGCTTTAGAGTTCAGACCGGTTGGTCCATAAATAGTAGTAAAGATCCAAGAAGGACGTAGAAAGAAATTTTTCTATAAGAAATTCTTTGTGCACCTCAGGCAGTATAAAAAATTCAATACGGAGTGCACCATCTTATCCCATTGATCCACGTAGCCACTGCTTTCCAACGTACATTTAATGCCTGCAGTTTTATTTTTTCATTTAAAATTTTAAATGATAAAAATACTCCATTTTTTAAAAAATTATGACATCCTATGTTCATATTATGATATCGTGCATCCAGAAAGTCATAATTTTTATCCACAAGATGTCATAATATAACGCAGAATGTCATAATATCATGGGATATCATAATATCATGGGATGTTATAATTTTTTTCAAAAAATCGGGATATTTTCGTCATTCAAAATTTTCAAATAAAAAGATAAAGCTGTAAGCATTAAATGTGCGTTGAAAAATGATTGAATAAAAATGCTCCTTTTATATTACGACATCCTGAATTAAATTATGACTTCCTATATATACGAGGATATAATATGCTATAGGATATCGTAATATACCATAATAAGTCATAATTTTTTTACACAAGATGTTATAATATGCCACAGGATGTCATAATTTTTTCTAAAAAATAAATGTGTTTTTGTTATTCAAAATTTTTCAACGAAAAAAAAATTATGGACATTAAATATGCGTTGAAAAGTAGTGACTATATGAATTAATCAAACAAAATAGTACACTCCACTTGGATTTTCTGCACCGCCCATGGTGCATAAAAAATTTCCCATGGTGCATAAAGAATTTCCCATCGTTCCATTGAATAGTGATGGAAAAGAGGCGGATGTTTTTTTGAAGAAGAGTTGGTCTACAAGAATTCCAGCCAAAAAAGATACCTCTAGCAAACCCTTGTGCATCCAGTGAGATCCAAGGGTCTATCTGACCTCTAAAAAGGGATCTAAAAATAGAGGGTGTAGGTGAATCAATTTTAGACTCCTGAAGACCTACGACACAACAATTAGAAGATATGATTGTGTCTCGAACAGCTGTTCTTTTCGTCGGATCTCCCAACCCCCTAACATTCCAAGTTAGTATAGACATGAATATAGAGAGTATTTACAACCATAACTCATGTATGTAGAAGTAAGATAGAATGGAGGAAGCGACTGGCAGGAGCTGAAAACATAGTGGTCAAGAGGATTGAAAGATTGCTCGGCAAGTCCCATAAAAGTAGATTCAATCAACAACAGAAGCCAAGCTCCTCAGCAATTAAAGAGCAGAGTTCGCTCTTTCTTTCTCCATAGAGAGTATCAGCTGAAGAAACTTTTCAGCATCATTATCAGGAATGATAATGCCACTGGATTTGACCCAGTTGAGTAGAGTATTAGGATGCACTTCATGAAGCGGTAAAGGGTCCTTGACCTGGTTCGAGCTGTTCTCTTCTGCATTTATGTTGGTTCCTGACTCGGCCGCAAGCAAAGCTTTTTGTTTTTTAGAGGAAAGGAGACATGCTGTTGCTTTCCGGACAGAAAGATGAGCTCGAGGTCGTAGGCACCTTCTAGGGCAAGGGGCAACCGCTCTTTTGACTCAGGTATGATTTCATCGTCAGCGGTAGGGGAGTCGATGGAGTTTGGAGCAACGGCGTTAGCATCATCCAGAGATAAAGGCAAGGGGTGATCAACTGGGATTTGGGCCACGATCAAATCTATCGTGCGCTCCACCCTGCTCACAGTTGAAACTAATCCGGAGGGGTCCAGGGCTGTAGTCGACCTGAGGTCCTCTGGTTGCACTTGGTCCAACAGTAGCCGGCACCGGTGGCGATTGGGCCACAGACTGGCCAAGGGCCGTCACAGTGGAGTTGGCCCTCTTGTTTAATTTATAAGAAATTCATTGTGCACCGAGAGAGGTGTACGGATGCATGCATTGCACGCGATGACTAGCTCACACATGGAGTCGGACAAAAAAGAAAAAAATTTTGCACCGCTACTCAGCCTTACGTATAAGTTAGTCATCATGCATGAGCCAATCATCGATACACTCATTATGCACCGCACAGCGTGCAAAAAATTTCTCTTAATTCACGTACCTTCGGTGGACCAAGCCCAACTAAGTGGGATCGGGTCTCTAGGATGTACCTGGTTCCGCCAACCCGGATCCCAGGTTAAGATAGCCTCACACTGTTGGTCAAGACCAGGAGGGTTCAGATCAGCCACCCCGGCGTCTAAAGTGGCTTGCAGAGGAGGATCTGATGGTGGCAGTGAAGTAGAAGGCGGCAGCTCGGGAGCCAAAGAGATTGGATCATCCAAATAATCTGTACACGCAACAGATCCGCTTTTGCCTCAAAAGACAACGGCCGAAAGTTTTGGAGGTCGTGATGGAGAGTGATCTGACGCGACGTCTCCCAGAGCGCCACCACTTCCGAGGCCAACTCTGCCCGAGTCAGCCACTGAGCGAGTTCACCACTTCACTCGGTACCAACTCGGGAGCAGTAGAAGATTTTGCCATCGAGTGACCCAGTTGTGGTAGCCCACCAGAGGCAGAAGATCTCACATCTGGAGTAGGAGGTCTTCTCTTCTCGATCTGATTCGTCCTCAGAATCTTCAAACTCTAGCAAGGTTCCCACCTATACTCACATTAGATTACTAGCACTCAGCTTCAATATTTTGAGAGAACCATAAAAACCAAGCACATCTTTATTTCTCATAAATATTTTCAAAATCCACCTTTTCTTGGATAAGATGCAAGCATTAGCTCAAGTGGTGCTGCACTTCACTAGTTAATTCAAGAGAAAAAAATAAATAAAAAGAAGCTTGGCAGCAACATGCAACAGTAACTTCACGCATGAACAAAGAGTAGCAATAGCCAGCATATTGCCATAAGGATTCTGCATGCATTTGATGAAACTAATTTGAAAGCAACTGAATGTAAAGGAGAAATGTGTTAATTAGTTTCCAAAAGACAATAGCATGTTATATCAAGCTCTGGTTATTGAATCTCAACCCATCAAATGAGACCTAGCTTGTTTTGTGTAGCTCTCGTTCTGTCCCAATGCAAGTCCTACTTGATTGTTCAACTAACTTGCTGCCATACCTGGCAAGCACGGTCGGCGAAGCTTTTTACCAATTGTGCACATTTTAGAGGATCCTGGGCATATTCTTTGTTAACATTGAAGGCAAGCCTCTTTCTCGGCTCCACATGGTGTTGGATTCTGGTATGGCAGCTTGAATTCTTTGTTATGGAGCTCTCACTCTCCGGTTGAGCTCCTGAAACATGTTGGACTCCCGCTTCTCCGGTTTCTCCACAACCCTTTCACTCTCTTGGTGTACGGAACGTATGGCTTCCAACTCTGCAGTCGCAACTGAGGGTGGAGGAGCAACTGTAAGAACACTCGCTGCTGGAGTGGCCACGCAACACCAGGGTGGCTAGTCGGCATGTTGATAGCTGGTTTCACCTTGCTTAGTGGGTGTCGAGGTTTCTGTGATTTTTGGGGCATGGGTTTTGTTGATGCAAAAATTTGTTCCGGACCGGAGGCACTGAAATGAGGCGATGTCCAGTGGATCGACAGTAGTCAAACTTACAAGAAAAACCCCCATCGGAAGTAGCTCCAGCGGAATCCTCCAATGCTCAAATTAGATTTATACACAATAGGTGGAAAAGAACATTTACGAGAGGGAGAGGAGGTGTACCTTTGGATCCCCTGTTTACCTTGTTTTTATAAGAGAGACCAGAGCCAAGAAAAACACAAGAATGTCAGAGATATTTTGTCTCTCATTTAGTGATCTTGAGAATCATGCTTGATCAAGTTATTTCATGGCACGTGGGGGACTGGCACATTAATAGTATGGGTTGACAAAAAGGGGCCTGAGCACTGTCTTGCCTATGGCTGTTCCTGTACTTTGATAGGAGAATATGACAAATTGCTGTAAAAAAATTTCTGACAGTCATCATAACAGGCTGTCATCTTTAACAGGAATAATGTGATGGGCCAGAGAGAGGCCATAAAGAAACTCCTCGAGGGTTAATGACTAAAACTAATAGTGGGGCCGATTTAGGGTGTTAGAGTTGAAGGAAAAAACTGGCTTTTTCCCTTGTAGGATCTTTCAGATCTAATGAGATCTGGAGTGGAATATTATAAAAAAAATATCCTACGATTATTTCAGATCTAAGATCTATTAGATCTGATTTTTATTATCTGATATTAAATCTAAAATTAAATCTAAAATCATGAGGAATAGAGAAATACCTCTAGGGTAACTAGATTACTCTGTAGATGATCGCAGTAATGCCCGAGGTTCTAAAATAGCCACGCAGTCGCCTGGCCTCTACCGGTATCCACTCGAGCAGGATCTGGATCGTCTTCTCCTCGAAAATCTTTACTCCAAAAATCAGATCTGGAAGATCTTCCAAAGATCTTCTAAAGCTGGAGCAGCAGCTTCTCGATAAATCTTTGCAGCCTTCTAATCAGGAAGCCACCACACCTTGAACAAGCACCGGATGGATGCCCAACCTCTTGGACGTGAAGAAGGGAGGGAGAGGAGCAGAGGGGGCATGGAGAAGTGGAGAGGATTCAGGCTTTTACTGGTTATTGAGCAGAGTCTCATAACCTTAGGTGCAGACAGGGTTTAAATAGACCCTGCTGCACTATGCAATGCCACATCATTCGACCAATCAAAAAATTCTAATTAATTCTGAAAAAATTCTGATTGGTGGAGTGATATCATCTGATCATATCAGATAAGAATCCCCATAATCCCTCCTACTGTTGACGCCAACACTGGACAAGCACAGTGAGATTGGCGCCCCACAGTCTAAGTTGATCAAGGGATCAGAGTCCTCATCTCATGGGACTCTATCCTTATCCACTTGGGGTGCACGTCCAATCTGAATATGGCACCCACTTTGAGTTCTAATTTTGTAGGTGGATACTCCACAAAAATCTCCAATGACCTCTTGCCAAGTGGCCTTCAGTTCAAGGTCCATGGGTCAATGTTTGACCAATGTCCTAAAACGGAAATGGCAGATGACAGGAATTAGCAGGTATTGTCTTAAATTCATCTCATGAATTAAGATAAGTCTTTTCTGAGTTGGACTAGCTCCAGTCAGACTGAGAGAAACCTTCTCAAGGTTCTCTCGATGAGTCAAATCACATTTGGCTCAGTCAAGATAGAAAAGATTACACGAGGAGAAAGTTAGGCTCAATCGTGTGCTAGCACGATTTTCTTAAACCTAATTGGATCTAATCCAAATCAATCGAACTGGGCTAGCTCAATTGATGACATCCAGACCCTAACTCTTGTTTGTGTGATCCAGTTAGGTTCATTTCTGTATGGTAATGAGACATGTCATGATCTCATCATCGACATCATCGAAACTCCTTTCGATGGATTAGAACTCTTCTGATTCAGACAATTAGAATGATCGATCATCAAGATCATTCTAATTGCTCCCAAAATCTATCAGTGACACCTAGCAGTATATGGTGGCAACCCATCAGAAATGAAGACGAACCTCTCGGTGCAGCTACCTGTGTGATTGAGTTCTTCTATCATGAGTTCCGACTGAATTAGGGTTAAGATGAACTCGTCAAACTCAATATCAGTCATATGAATCAATCGATTGATCCAAGTCCGATGTAAAACCTCAATGGAAAACTCTTTTCCATTATTTCACTCTGCCATGGCCATGGGCTTAAGGACTCGATCTTTCGATCATCATAGGACTACTCCTCTCATCTACCGAGGTTGATAGATCCCTTCTTGGTGTGATCTGATTCTTATAATGAATATGCTACAGCCAACATACACCTCAGGGTTCCGAATGGCTAGAAGACCGAGTTATGGTGTAATCAAACTATAACACACTCAAGGTGAACTGTCGATGTACCTCAGGTCAAAGAACTAGACACACAGCTGCAGCATCGAGCTAGTCATCGACGAGAAGGTAGACTTCCTTATGACTGCTCGAGGTGGTCACGCTTAGTACTTTCGTTCTCAATGAATATCTGTACTCTCGCTCTGGTGTCTCCACATTGTAGACTCAAGACACATCTACCCTAAGAAAGCGATTGTACACCAACCTTCCGGATCGATCACCATCCTCATGATGATCCTATGATCCGGAGCTGTTTATGAGTTAGTTATGTAAATTCATGTTTTAAATTTTCAACTCTTGAAAATATGAATTAACATTCCTACTAACTCAAAGGATGTATCACAGACATAATGTACACAATATGATAGTAGAATAACCCTTTTATTTATTTATAGTCAAAATTATAAATTTATCTTTACATTTGTACAGGAATATGTTAGCCAATCTGACATCTAGGGCTTACATCTAACAAACTCTCACCTGACCTAATATCAATTGGCTACATATCTAAGTCTCATCTTCTCAAGGTGGGCTTCGATCTTCTACTGGCCCTAATGGCTTTGTCAGTGGATCTGCCACATTGTCTATGGAGTCGACTCTCTTAACCTCGACATAATCTTTTTCGAGGTAATCACAGATCAGATGGAATCGCTGCTCGATATGCTTGGACTTCTGGTGAGACCTTGGCTCCTTAGCTAGGGCTATGGCACCATTATTGTCGCAGTAAAGAGGGATAGCATCCGATGACATCACTCCAAGCTCTGTGGCAAACTTCTTATACCAGAATGCCTCCTTCGTAGCTTCCGATGTAGTAATATACTCTGTCTCCATGGTGGAATCAGCAATCACCGTTTACTTGGAACTCTTCCAGCTAACTGCACCACCATTGTAAATGAATAGATTCTCAGATGTCGATTTTCGATCATCTATATCAGACATAAAGTCTGATTCTGTAAATCTCTGAACCTGAAGTTCTCCATTCTCAAAGACTAGAAACATATCCTTAGTCCTTCTCAAGTACTTAAGGATACATTTCACAGAAGTCCAGTGCTCTTCGTCTGGATTCGACTGATATCTGCTTGTGACACTCACAGCATGGGCTGTATCAGGTCATGTACATAGCATGGCATACATGAGGTTTTCTATTGTCGAAGCATAAGGGATCTTGCTCATGCGTTCAATCTCCTCAGGTGTGCTAGGGCACACTTCTTGGAGAGATGAATGTCATATCTAAAAGGTACTAAACCTCTTTTGGAGTTTTCCATGCTAAACCATTTTAGTACCTCCTCTATGTACATCTTCTGTGAAAGTCTCAGTATCTTATTTGGTCTATCTCTATAGACCTTAATACCTAGTATAAAGGATGCCTCTCCTAGATCTTTCATAGAAAACTCCTTAGACAACCATATTTTGACAGAGGTCAACATGAAAATATCATTTCCAATCAAAAGGATGTCATCTACGTATAGTACGAGGAAGACAATTGCACTCCCACTGACCTTTTTGAACACACATGGTTCCTCCTCGTTCTTGATGAAACCAAATATTTTGATCACATCATTGAAACGAGTATTCCAACTCCGAGATGCTTGCTTAAAGCCAT
The DNA here is from genome assembly GCF_000442705.2 of Elaeis guineensis. NCBI lineage: Eukaryota > Viridiplantae > Streptophyta > Magnoliopsida > Arecales > Arecaceae > Elaeis > Elaeis guineensis. The sequence goes on from NC_025997.2 coordinate 93,002,636, forward strand.
AAATGGACCTTTGCAGCTTGCAGATCTTGTGATCATCATCACTAGATGTGAAACCAAGCGGCTGTTCCATATAGATATCTTGCTCAAGATATCCATTTAAGAATGTCATTTTCACGTCCATCTGCCATATTTCATAATCGAAATAGGCTGCAACAGCAAGCAATGTGCGGATAGATTTTAGCATGGCTATGGATGAAAAGGTATCCTGATAGTCAATGCCTTCATGCTGACTATAACCTTTCGCTACGAGCCTAGCCTTGAATGTCTCCATATTTCCATTTGCACCTATCTTTCTCTTGAAGATTCATTTACACCTAATAGGTATAATACCTTCAGATGGATCTACCAAGGTCCAGACTTGGTTTGAGTGCATCGAGTCAATTTCTGATCTCATTGCCTCTAACCATTTCTCGAAGTCGATATCTGATATCGCCTCGTCATAGGTCTTGGGGTCATCACTATGAGCCTCATTTTCCATGAGGAACATTTTCTCTACTTCTTCTTGTATAGTACCTAAGTACCTTTCAGGAGGACAAAAAATCTTAGTCAATCTACGAGGTAGAAGAGGTTGTATTAGGACTGGTTCTAATTGATTGGGTTCCTCAGGTTCTTTAGCTCATTGCTCTTAGGAGACATTCTCCTTGAGCTTAATTATTCTTTTGATGCCACTATCTTGAATAAACTATTTTTCAAGAAAAATAGCATGTCGATTCACAATCACATTATGATCTTTCGAAACATAGAAATAGTATCCTAATGATTCTTTAGGATATCCTATAAATCGAGCTCTAAAAGATCTGAACTCTAACTTGTCCGCCTGCTGTCTCTTGACATGAGCCGGATAATCTCAAATTCTGAGATGACTCAGATTTGGCTTCTTACCATGCCATATCTCATACGGTGTGGTAGGAATGGTTTTAGAGGGAACCCTATTCAATACATATATTACTGTCATGAGACAATATCCCCAAAGAAACTCAGGGAGATTCGTGAAGCTCATCATGGAACGGATCATATCTAATAGGGTCCGATTCCTCCGTTCTGAAACCTTGTTGAGTTGTGGCGTTCCAGGTGGAGTCCATTGAGAGACTATGCCATTATCCTTAAGATAGTCTAGGAACTATCGACTAAGGTATTCGCCTTCTCGATCTGATCGAAGAATCTTAATAGGCTTTTCTGTTTGTTTTTCTACCTCATGTCTGAATTCTTTGAACTTTTCAAAGGCTTCAGACTTATGTTTCATTAGAAACACATATCCGTACCTAGACATATCATCGGTGAAGGTAATGAAGTAGATATAGTTGCCTCTAGCCGGTACATCAAATGGGCCGCATACATCTGTATGTACTAGGGCAAGTAGGTCTGTGGCTCTTTCCCCATGTTCTGTAAAAGGAAGCTTGGTCATTTTGCCTTGAAGGCATGATTCACAAACTGGATATAACTCAGAAGTCAACGGACTCAATAGTCCAGATTTCTCCAATTTGTTAACCCTGTCTTCCACTATATGACCTAGCCTTAGGTGCCACAGATATCTATCATTTAGACTATCTCTAGGCCTTTTAATTCCCATGGCATTCACATTTTACTCAACATGAAATACAGATACATCAATATGTAGCTGAAAGAAATCATTAATAAGAAAATCATTTGCAACTTTATTATTTTCACAAAATATGTTACAATGGTTCTTATGAAAGCTAATCACATAGCCTTCTTGTGCTAAACATGAAACAAAAATCAAATTCCTACTTGCTGCAGGCACATAATAACAATCTCTCAGAACTAAATCTAATCCTAATGGTAATCACAGAGGGTAGGTTCTCACGGCCACAGTAGCAACTCTTGCTTCGTTCCCGATGTGTAAGATCATATCCCTATCCCTCAGCCTCCTGCTCTCCTCAAGACCCTGCATAGAAGTGCACAAATGAGCACTAGAATCAGAGTCAAGTACCCAACTGGATGCAGAGAAAACTGTAAGATTGGATTCTATAATGAGCATACCTCCAGAAGGACCATCCTTCTTGTTCTTCATGGTGGTCAGGTACTGAGGATAGTTTCGCTTTTAATGGCCGTCTGAATCATAGTGGAAATATTTTTCCTTTTCAGTGGCCTTCTTCTTTGGTTCCGTCTTCTTCTTCTTCCCATCCACCTTCTGCTTCTTCACAAATTTGTTCTTCTTTCCAAAAGACTTTCTCTTGGAAGAAGTCCGCTCCACAGTAAGGACTGAGCCTTTTGAACCATTCAAAGAAAGCTCAGTCATAACCAACATGTTCATTAACTCAGCTAAGGTACACTGCATCTTATGTATATAAAAGTTCATGATGAACTGACCATATGCATCAGACAAGGACTGAAGGATCACATCAATCTGAAAATCTCTGTCTAAGATGACACCGAGCTTCTCAAGCTCCTCAAGGTCCTTGATCATTGACAAACAATGATCTTGGACTGACTGTCTATTATGCATTTTAGCCTTAAAAAGCCTTTGGCAGACTTGATACTTGGCTGTGCGACTTTGTTCACCAAACAACTCTTGTAGGTGAGCCAATATTTGGCGGGTAGTCATAATGTTCTCATGCTAGCGCTACAAGTCATCAGACATGGCACCCAACATGTAGTACCTGGCTTTGTTTTCATCATCCGTCCACTTTTTCAGAGACGCTCTCTGTTCAACAGTCGGATATGCTGGCATGGTAGGTGGGTCCTGGTCCAAGACATGAGTCAGTTTCTCAAAATCCAAAATAATTCTGTAGTTTCTTAACTAGTCCTTGAAATTAGGTCCAGTCAATCTGTGGGTGTCTAGTATTTTGGTCAGGGGGTTGGACGCAGACATGTTTCCTATAGAGGGTCAAGAGTTTCTAGTTATATTTTGTAATCAGACTTAATCAATTTATTTAGGAGTTTCATTTTTAAACAAATTAGGTTCTCACTATTTTTTCAGATGCCTACACTCTCTAGGTAGAGATGTGAAAATCTTCGTGATTAGTGATTTCTAGTGGATGGTGCGGTCTCACCGACTGGCTCACCACCTCACCTAACAATTATTGATGATGGGTCAACCGATGAGTAGATAACTCTTGTCCAATGATTCTCTAATCATGGTGCACCCAAAACTTGATCTTTAATTCATGAAGCTCACCGTGCCCAGAATATTGCTCCAATCCTTAGTTAAGTCAGACCCACCATTTGCACGAACTAGATTCCTGATTGGGTCCCTCACCGTATCCGAAATATTGAGCACAATCCATCCTCTAATCCGTAGCATCCAATGCCTAATGGACATGGTTGCATCTTCCCGGTACAACTGAGCTACTATAATCAATCGAGAACAATCAACCCCGGGAAGGGCCCGCACATCCACAATGGTGGAAGACCTTAGACTTAATATTTTCTTAGAGAGATTTGATTTAGGTCTCATTAAACTTGACTTGACATAGTCATAACAATTATGACTAACCTAGTGGCATGGGTTAGCTCGAATTGTTAGCTACCTCAAATCAGAACTGGATTGATACATATGGCCAGATAAGTGAGACCAGTGGGAGGGATATGCCATTAACTTGACAAGAACGCATTCGAGTCGAGTAGCTCCCAATTAAAAATTAGTCGATCGCATCTGCCCAACTTATCTTAGATACCAAATTGTCGAACCAGAACCAATTTGGTTAGCCTACAATCCAGGCTCTAACCACTTAACCAAATTAGGTCTTTACTTGATCGAGTCATATGTGAATGTGATTCAACCTTGACCTAGACTTAATCCTATTAGGCTGGTCAATTATTAGCTTTCATGAACCTACCTAACCAACTTTTGATTCGGTTTGATCAACCGATAGACCTAATTGAGCTACCCAAGTCTGAACCCAATTTTATGAAAATTACTTAGATCTGAAATTTTTAATTTTAGACCTAATTTAATTTCATAAGCTTAATTCATTAATTAAGTCTTGGGTTCATAAACAAAACATGTAAATAAATCCTAGGATTTCAGGATCTAGAATTTTGCAGAAAAATAAATTTTGATTTCTGATTAAGGATGAACGTACAGCACCCCTACACGCCATAAGAACACCCCATTGAATGGAAGGAAAGGGTCTTAAATCCTACTTTGTTCTTATGATCGGACGGCCATGAGGAACACCTTAATCAGAAATATTAATTTAACTACAAAACTAGTTAGATCTAAGTTACATATCACATATATAATTTCAGATCTAACTTATACATACTTTGCATACATCTCATGTATTAAAATCTGATCTAATTAGCATACTTTCAGATCTGATACATCACATATAACATCTGAAAAATAAGATTTAAATTGAACTATTCAATATGAAATCTATTCTAGACAGTTACTAGAATAATTCTACAACTAGTCTAAGCATGCAATAGATCAATCTTATGAATTAATTAAATTTTATTTTCTATTTTTTAATCTGAATATGATATTTATAACATCAAAAAATTAGAGAATAAATTAGATCTAATTTATATTTTAATCATATTAAAATATGAAACTATAAGACTATTTATAGATCAAACTACTTCTAATCTAGTCATGCATCTCATACATGTGAGATCTACTTAGATTTAATTTTAAATTTTTTGATTTCAGATCCTACCATATCTGATGTGACATTTGAAATCTATAAATATTAGATAAATAAAAATAAAAATCAGATCTAAATTAGATCTGAAATAGAGCCATCAACCTGGCTCTGATACCAGTTGAAGAAAAAAATTGGCTTTTCCCTTGTAGGATCTTCCAGATCTAATGAGATCTGGGGTGGAATATTATAAAAAAATATCCTATAATTATTTTAGATCTAAGATCTATTAGATCTAATTTTTATTATCTGATATTAAATCTAAAATTAAATCTAAAATCATGAGGAATAGAGAAAAACCTCTAGGATAAGTAGATTATCCTGTAGATGATCGCAGCAATGCCCGAGGTTCTAAAATAGCCACGCAGTCGTCTAGCCTCCACCGATATCTACTTGAGTAAGATCTAGATTGTCTTCTCCTCACAAATCTTTGCTCCAAAAATTAGATCTGGATCTAATCTGGAAGATCTTCAAAAGATCTTCTAAAGCTGGAGCAGCAGCTTCTTGATAAATCTCTGCAGCCTTCTAATCAGGAAGCCACCATGCCTTGGACAAGCACCAGATGGATGCCCAACCTCTTGGACGTGAAGAGAGGAGGGAGAGGAGTAGAGGGAGAATAGAGAAGTGGAGAGGATTCAAGCTTTTGCTGGTTATTGAGCAGAGTCTCATAACCCTAGGCGCAGACAGGGTTTAAATAGACCCTGCGGCGCCATGCAGTGCCACATCATTCGACCAATCAAAAAATTCTAATTAATTTTGGAAAAATTTTGATTGGTGGAGTGATATCATCTGATCATATTAGATAAGAATCCCCATAATCCCTCCTACTATTGGTGCCAACACTGGATAAGCACAGTGAGATTGGCGCTCCACAGTCCAAGTTGATCAAGGGATCAGAGTCCTCATCTTATGGGACTCTATCCTTATCCACTTGGGGTGCATGCCCAATCTGAATATGGCACCCACTTTGAGGCCCAATTTAGTAGGTGGACACTCCATAAAAAATCTCCAATGATCTCTTGCCAAGTGGCCTTCAGTCCAAGGTCCATGGTCAACATTTGACCAATGTCCTAAAACAAAAATGGCAGGTGACAGGAATTAGCAGGTATTGTCTTAAATTCATCTCATGAATTAAGATAAGTCCTTTTTGAGCTGGACTAGCTCTAGTCAGATTGAGAAAAAATCTTCTCAAAATTTTTTGGGTGAGTCAAATCACATTTGGCTCAGTCGAGATAGAAAAGATTACACGAAGAGAAAGTTAGGCTCAATCATGTGCTAGCATGATTTTCTTGAATCTAATTGGATCTAATCTAAATCAATCGAACTGGGCTAGCTCAGTTGATGACATCCAGATCCTAACTCTTATTTGTGTGATCCAGTTAGGTTTATTTTCGTATGGTAATGAGACATGTCATGATCTCATCATTGACATCATCGAAACTCCTTTCGATGGACCAGAATTCTTCTGATTCAGATAATTAGAATGATCGATCATCAAGATCATTCTAATTGCTCTCAAAATTCACCAGTAACACCTAGTAGTATATGGTGGCAACCCATCAGAAATGAAGATGAATCTCTTGGTGCAGCTACCTGTGTGATTGAGTTCTTCTATCATGAGTCCCGACTGAATTAAGGTGAACTCGTCAAACCCAATATCAGTCATATGAATCAATCTATTGATCTGAGTCCGATGTGAAATTCCAATGGAAAACTTTTTTTCATTATTTCACTCTGCCATGGTCATGGGCTTAAGGACTCGATCTTTCGATCATCATAGGACTACTCTTCTCATCTACCGAGATTGATAGATCCCTTCTTGGTGCGATCTGGTTCCTACAATGAATATGCTACAGCCAACATACACCTCAGGATTCCGAATGGCTAAGAGACTGAGTTATGGTGTAGTCAAACTATAACACACTCAAGGTGAATTGTCGATGTACCTTAGATCAAAGAACTAGACATACAGCTGCAGCATCAATCTAGTCATTGGCGAGAAGGTAGACTTCCTTATGACTGCTCGAGATGGTCATGCTCAGTACTCTCATTCTCAATGAATATCTGTACTCTCGCTCTGATATCTCCACACCGTAGACTCAAGACACATCTATCCTAAGGAAGCGATTGTACACCAACCTTTCGGATCGATCACCATCCTCGTGATGATCCTATGGTCAGGAGCTGTTTATGAGTTAGTTATGTAAATTCATGCATTAAATTTTCAACTCTTGAAAATATGAATTAACATTCTTATTTACTCAAAGGATGTATCACAGACATAATGTACATAATGTGATAGTAGAATAACCTTTTTATTTATTTATAGTCAAAATTATAAATTTGTCCTTACATTTGTACAGGAATGTGTCAGCCAATCTGGCATCTAGGGCATACATCTAACAGTTAGATGTATGTCCTACAAGTCAATATGGCTGACGCATTGTAATAAATTTAGGATACAATTTTATACTTAATTTATTGATTTGATCAACAAAAGGGTAAGTTTGTTTTTATTCAAATATGATGTGTCCTTAAAACGTCCATAGAATTAATATTTCGATACATATTCTCAAGGTATTGAGAATTAGAGACATGTATATAATTTCTAAATACTTTCGATCATAGTATCATCATGAGGACGGTAATCGATCTGGATAGACTGACGCACATATCACTTTCTTCAGAGTAGATGAGTCTCTGATCTATAGTGTAGAGACACTGAGCGATGAGTGCGGATAGTTGTTAGAGAACAACTAGTACTGAGCATGATCATATGAGAGATCACTTGAATTTTTAATCGATCATTAGTGATTATCTCGATGCTGCAGTTATGTGAATGGTCTTTTGACTTACAATGGTGTTGGTGCAAAAATCTGCTTGCGCCGGAGAAGCTGGAGTCGAGGGAGTCACGGTCGCCACCGAGACCTGCAAAAGAAGTCTAAACCGGAGGTGGGGTTGCTCCGACAAGACCCTCCGATGCTCAAGTCAGTTCTCTGCCTCAACAAGAATGGAGTGCTCGAACGAAAATTTTAGCAGAGTTTTGAGATAGAAAATGGGGCTTATCGAATAACGTATCTGGGGTTTCCCTTTTATAGGCGGAGGGGGCAACAAATTGATAGCGACGCCTGTAACCGTCTGACAGTGGGCCGTCTAGAGTCAGAAAAAATTTGTTGCGGAGAGTAGTGGGGTGGACCCGTGGCTGTTACCGGGGCGTGCCACGTGGTGTCTGCCATGAGAAGCAGAGTGGCATCCGTTGTCGCGATGTGCCAGAGGATAGAATAATTGCGCGGTATCCGTCACAGGGAGTGGAGCAGGGTCGTGGCCATTATTACGGCCTGCCAGGGAGTGATGGAGCCGCGTGGAATCCGTCGCAGGAGGTGGAGCAGGGTCGTAGGATGATGGGGCCGCGTGGAATCTGCCGCAGGGAATGGAGCAGAATCGTGGCCGTTACTGCAACGTGCCAGGGGTTGGAGGTCCGCCGGCTGAAGTCTGGCTGGAGTGTCTGGCGGAGAGAGGTAGTTAGCCATCTGTCCAAGAGGAGCTCAGAATCTAGCTTTCGCAGGAGTTCGGATGGAGTCTTCCTTCAGTCACGGCTGGGGGCGGAGCCCGGCTCCCGTAAAAGTCTGGGCGGAGCTTATCAGCAGTTGAAGTTGGCGACGGAGCCCGACTCCCGTAGGAGTCCGAGTGGAGTCCTCCTTGCGGTTGAAGTCATGGACGGAGCCCGGCTCCCGTGGGAGTCCGGGCGGAGTTCTCCTGCAATTAAAGTCGGGTGCGAAGTCCGGCTCCCGTAGGAGTCTGGATGGAGCTTACCAGTAGTTGAAGTTGGCGACGGAGCCCGGCTCCCGTAGGAGTCCGGGCGGAGCTTACCAGCAGTCGAAGTCGGCGACGGGGCCCGGCTCCCGTAGGAGTCCGGGCGAAGCCTGCCAGCAATTGAAGTTGGTGACGGAGCCCAGCTCCCGTAGGAGTCCGGGCGGAGCTTACCAGCAGTCGAAGTCGACAATGGGGCCCGGCTCCCATAGGAGTTCGGGTGGAGCCTGCCAGCAATTGAAGTTGGTGATGGAGCCCGGCTCCCGTAGGAGCCAGGCGGAGCTTACCAGCAGTTGGAGTTGGCGACGGAGCCCGGCTCCCGTAGGAGTCCGAACGGAGTCCTCCTTGTGGTTGAAGTCATGGACGGAGCCCGGCTCCCGTGGGAGTCCGGGTGAAGTTCTCCTGCAATTAAAGTCAGGTGCGAAGTCCGCTCCCATAGGAGTCCGGACGGAGCTTACCAGCAGTTGAGTTGGTGACGGAGCCCGGCTCCCGTAGGAGTCCTGGCGGAGCTTACCAGCAGTCGAAGTCGGCGACGGGGCCCGGCTCCCGTAAAAGTTCGGGCAGAGCCTGCCAGCAATTGAAGTTGGTGATGGAGCCCGACTCCCGTAGGAGTCCGGGCGGAGCTTACCAGTGGTTGAAGTTGGTGACGGAGTCTTCCTGTGGTTGAAGTCGGGGACGGAGCTTGCAAGGGTCAATCCCACTGAGAACTTCGGCTGTGGATATTTTATACCCAACACCAGTCCCCCTACTTCCGAGTTTGAATTTCGAATGAAGAAAGTACAGAGAGATTGGCATAGCCGAAGTTGTCCCCTCAAATCCTGCGCACGACCGCCCCCAAATATTTTGGCATTAAATGTGCGCGTGCTGGAGTCTTTTCGAATCGGGGCGATACGAAGGGACCCTTCAAAATTCTCGCTGGTACACTGGCCCAGGTACGTTGCAATAATGGCCCTGCCAATCGTCAGCCGCTTTTAGCCACCTGTCGCGGTGAGTGGGACACATGTCGAGCGCGGGCCGGCCTGGGGGGATTCGCGATCATTATGGCGTCGGATCTCAGGGTCTATTTAAACTCGTCCTTCCACCTTTAGGGGCCCTATTCCACCCCAGAGTTCTACCAGTGTCTATCCTTCCTTCGAGAGCCCTGATTCTGTTGGTGCCTTCTTGGGCCATAGGCGCCCTTCGAGTCATCCCTGTCCTTGCCCCTCTACATCCCTCTGAGCGATCTAGGTTAGTCCCAGGACCCTCATCTTTCTTCCCGCCACTTAGGGGCCTTATCTTTGCCATTTTTTTTTTCTTCTTTCTTTTTTTTTTTGTTGTATTCCTTTGAGTTAGTCTCCTCTGGCCTCTCGTCCCCTGTCTTGTCCGTCTTCTTCGGGATCTTTAGAGTCTTCATTCGAAGTTATTCAAAATGTCTTCTGGCTCTTCCGCTCCCAGCGGTTCCGGGAGTTCTTCCGCCTTAACCCCCCAGGTCCCTCGCTCTGTAGATGCACCCGCATCTGGGCCTGGGCTTCGCCCGATTTTTACGTCGGGTGCCATTCCATGCTCTCTGACTCCGGATGAACTCCTTCTGATAAGGGTTCAGTATGGAGTTCCTCCGGAGTACGACCTGGAGCTGCCTGGCCCCTCCGACCGGGCCAGTACTCCCCCACTCGATCATTTTGCATGTATCAGGAGGCATTCCGTGCCGGACTCTGACTTCCACTTCCGTCCTTTGTTATCGCCCTCTTCCGCTTCTTGGACATCTCTTTGGCTTCTGTTGCTCCGAATTCTTTTAGGTTTTTGATAGGGTTTCTCTCCCTTTACCATGTAGTCGAGGTCCAACCGTCCCTCTCTCTGTTTAGGCACTTCTATACCTTCAAGCGTCATCCTTCGGCGAAGGACTGGTGGTATTTCTCCCCTCAGTTCGGCAAGAAGGGGTTGCTGAAAGGTGCCCCCTCTTCAATTCACAACTGGAAGGAAAAATACCTCTTCGTCCATTGCTCGGCCCTGAGGCTGGGCCTGCCCCCTTGGGGCTCTCTGAGGGATTCTATCCGTCGGGCCCCCAGCCTGGGGGAGGATGACCTCCAGGCTGCCCGGAAGCTTCTCGCCTATTCCGCCCCTTCCCTTCCCAACCTTCTAAGAGAGCAATTTTTGTTCAACATTGGCCTGAGCCCCCAGGATCCTGCGAGTACTTCATCTTTTCCTTTCTCTTCTTTTTCTTCTGTCCTTCTTCTTTCTCTTTTCTTTCTTTCTTCTTCCCTCTTTTTTTTTTTTTGTGCCACTCCTTTTCCATTCTATTACTGATTTCTGATCTCTCTCCTCTTTTTTTTTCTCTTTTTTTTTTTTTTTAAGAAATGGATGCCGAAGCAGCACGGATGCTTGCCAGGGGCCTCAAGGCCCACAAAAGGAAGGGTGCCGCGGCCTCCGAATCGACAAAAAGGGCCAGGGTGGAGGAGTCAAGCTTGACCACACCCGTCCAGACGGCTTCGGCGATCGACATTCCTTCGGACGTCGAACCCACGGCCCCCCGGACTTCTTCGAGGAGTCCACCGACCGGGGCTCCCGTTTTGGGGGTCCGCCCCACGGAGGCGCCCGTAGTCGAGAGGGGGAAGAGAAGGAAGTCGGTGGCCCGCAAGGTGAGTAGCCGTCGAGCCACCGTGAATGAGTCCCTCTGCTCCGAGGAGGAGCCGGAGAATCTCTTTAACGACCGAAACTTGATCAGGCGGTTGATCGATGGCTGCATCCTGTCTGACGTCGTCGAGAGGATCGACCACGCCGATCCTGAGCAGCGGGTCTGGGAGTCCCTAGGGTCCTTCCTCAAGGTAAACAAATCTTCTTTTAACTGGCTATTCGGTCCCTATTCTGATCCCCTTGTCGTCCTTGCAGATTGGGCACCAGCTCCTCGCCAATATCGAGGCGATGAAATCGGGCGAGGAGGGATGCCATCCAGGTGGAGGAGCGCTGTCGGGCCGAGGTCGCTCGCCTTAAAGAAAAGGCAGCCGAAGTAGTCGCCCTCCAAGAGGCCCTGGAAAGAGAAAAACAAGCCCGGGAGGAGGAGAAGCAGACCTTGGAGGAGACGGTGAGAAAGGTGGAGGCCGAGGTCGCCAACTTGGCTGAGTAGATTTCAGTCCTGGTCTCGGAGGCCAGGGTCCTTGCGGTAGAGGAATTCAAGACCTCCACGGAGATGAGGGACCTGAACGTTCAGTTCGGCCAGGAGACGTTCATCAAGGGGTTCGAGCTCTGCCAGGAGAAGGTGGCCCGTAAATTTTCGAAGCTCGACCTCAGCTTCCTGGGTGAGGAGTCCGAAGATGAGATCGGTCCCTCACCCGCTACCACCGCTGCCGCAGCCCCCCTTCCAGGGATGCCGAGTTCTCCACCCCCTGCCCCTGAGGTCTGAGACCTCCGACCTTGTATCTTTATTTTACCATAATTTTTCTTTTCCTTTTTGTCTTCAAGAATCATCCAATCAATAAAGTTGAGTTTCTTATCGTGGGCGGCTTCTCCCTCCTCCCTTTCTTCTCTCTGCTTTTCTTTCTGTGATGAGTCGTGTCCTGATGCTTTTGCCTTCCGATGGCAGTGTCCTGCAGAAGCACTTTCCCTGCCCCTGGGGATTCCGTTGAAGGTGACGATCCAGCGGCTGAAGAAGGAAGTCCTTCACTTGACAAAAAGGTCAAAGAAGATGGAAGGCAAACTTCATAGATTGAGAGAGGGTCATTCTGAAGCCACCGCGGAGGCCACCCACTTTCAGAATCTTCACGTGAAGGGGATCATGGAGTATAGCCGGAGGAAGGCAGACTTCGCGAAGGAGCTCGAGGAATGCAAAAAGAGTGCAAGCGACCGAATTTGTGCTCAAGCTGCCAAGATCAGCGCCCTTAGGGTGGAACTGTCGGCTGCGATGGAGAAGATCGGCCAGCTGGGAGGAAGTTCGTCCCGGCTTTGGGCTGACGGTGACCGAGAGTGGTCGAAGAAGGTCTCCGACCTTCAGCAGCAGCTTCAGGACGTCGAGGTGAGCTATAACGTGCATCAGGCCGGTTGGCGCAGGCAGGTAGAGGAATGTAAAGGGAGACTCAGGGCGGCGACTGACGAAGTCGCCCGTCTTCAGAGGCAGCTGGCTGACTGGGCCCAGCTGACTTCTGCCCGGGATTCCAATGAACTCCAGTCCTTGAGAGGAACTGTCGAAGGGCTTTCTGTCACCCTTGGAGAAAAGACGGCTGAGCTGCAGCAATTGAAGATCCAGCTGGCATACGAGCAGCAGGCCGTCACGGATGCAGAGGCAGAATCTGAGGTCCTGAGAAAGAGGCATCGAGAGGTGGAGACCGAGAGTCAGCAACTTCGTAGGGCACTCCAGGATGCGCTGCTGAAAAGGAGAGAGCTAGAAGAAGAAGTTGAGAATCTAAGGCAGTCCTGGATGAGGGGTGGAGCAGATAATTCTAGGTCAGAAGGAGCAGAGCCTCCTTAGGGCTCTTTTTGTCCTTCTGTCTTTTCATGTACACACTTTTCCTTTTGTTGTTTGTCCCGCTTTTGTCGTTTTGCTTTTCTTCCTTTGGCCTTCTGGGCTTTGTAGGGTATATTTCATAAATAAAATGAAAAGGGGGTTTTGTGTTACCTCGTCCGCATATGATATTAAATTATCATCCGTCGAACTTCTCTCGCCGTTCGACTTGTCCGACGTTGATGTTGTTGGGAGGTGCCCAGTCGTCGATACGCTGGTTTGCTTTCCTCGTCGTTCATGGCCACGGGCTCGAGCTTGGAGGTCCGAACTCCGCATTACTTTGGAGACGTCGCTATCTTCTTGACCTGTGTCGAGAGCCTTCTTAGAGGCCGAAGGTGTTTGGTAAGAACTTCCTGTCCTCATTGAGATGAGGTTTCTTAGGTCTTTGGTGTGGTTTATCCTTCGTCTGTTTCCGACGTAGCTCGTCGCTCTTCCTCTTTAATTTCTCTTCTCTTTTCCGAGTGAGGGCCCTCCCCTCACTTTTTGCGAGATTGCATAGGAGTGTGAAGGTGCCGCTGAGGGGTTTTTCCCCTTCATCTGATCTTGTCGGGCGGTCGGATTTCATCACCGTCAGGACGAGGTTCTCCTCCTGTTCTCAACGAGACCGTAGGGGCACATAAGGGCCATTGCAAGGGTCTCTGCCCCTATCCGATCTAAAAGAATCGGGCCTCCGACTTTGCTCATGTCAGGATGAGGTTCTTCTCCTGTTCCTGACATGGCTGTGGGGGCACATTAGGGCATTGTAAGGCCTCTCCCCCCATCCGGTCTAAAAGAACTGGGCCTTTGACTTTGCTCATGTCAGGACGAGGTTCTCCTCCTGTTCCTGACATGGCTGTGGGGACACATTAGGGCGTTGTAAGGCCTCTCCCCCCATCCGGTTTAAAAGAATCGGGCCTTTGACTTTGCTCATGTCAGGACGAGGTTCTCCTCCTGTTTCTGACATGGCTGTGGGGGCACATTAGGGCGTTGTAAGGCCTCTCCCCCCATCCGGTCTAAAAGAACCGGGCCTTTGACTTTGCTCATGTCAGGACGAGGTTCTCCTCCTGTTCCTGACATGGTGGTGGGGGCACATTAGGGCGTTGTAAGACCTCTCTCCCCATCCGGTCTAAAAGAATCGGACCTTTGACTTTGCTCATGTCAGGACGAGGTTCTCCTCCTGTTCCTGACATGGCTGTGGGGGCACATTAGGGCGTTGTAAGGCCTCTCCCCCAATCCGATCTCAAGATAATCAGACTTTCATTTTAGTTATGTTAGGATGAGGTTCTCCTCCCGTCCCTAACATAACTTTGTTTTAATTGTTTGAAGGGGTTATACCCAGTCGTGACAAATCCATACCAAATAGGAGGAGCATGCCAAGTCGAAAGGAATTTAGATTCAAGGCGAAATCGTAAGTGATACATTTACAGGTTTTTCGAGTTCCATGGTTGTCGAAGGTCTGCTCCTCCTTGAGGCCCTCTGACGATGGAGTCGATAGTCCCAATTGGAAGCCGATCTCCGGGCTGCTCCTCCCTCCTTGGCGGTTCAGGTTGTGGCAAGGCCCTTGGCCAATTTTCTCTACCCTCAGGCCGGCGTCGGATGAACCTGTCGAGTCGACCTCGCCGGATGAGCTCCTCGATCTCGTCTCGGAGCTGGATGCATTCCTCCATGTCGTGGCCATGGTCGCGGTGGTAAAGATAGAACTTGTTGGGGTTGCGCTTCCCGGGATGTGTGCGCATCCTCTCCGACCTAGGGAGCTGCTTCCTGACCTCCATCAATACCTGGGTCTTCGAGGCATTGAGGGGGGCGTAGCTGCGGAACCTTTCCGATGGAGAATCCCATCGAACCCCACGATCCGGACTCCTCTGCTTGCATACCCAAGGCAGAGTATGGGCGTGCTTGTGCCCAGGAGGGGATCGAGAATGCGGCCGAGCTTCTCTCGACTTTTTTTTGACTGCGGGCTTACTCGAGTCTCCCGCCTGCCGCTCCCTCGCGGTCTCCTCATCCTTCATCTTGAAGGCTTCTTCCGCTCGGGCGTACCCCTCAGTCCGAGCCAACAAATTAGCAAAATCCCTGGGGTACTTCTTCTCCAGGGAGAACAAAAGGTCATTCTTCTGAAGGCCGCCCTTCAGAGCGGCCATCGCGACGGACTGGTCCAAGTTCCGGACCTCCAGCGCCGCGATGTTGAAATGGTTGATGTAGGCCCGAATGGACTCTCTTTCCCTCTGCTTGATATTGATGAGGGACTCCGAACCTTTTCGGGGGCACCGACTGCTGACAAAATGGGCCACGAATTGGTGGCACATCTGATCGAAGAAAAAGATGGTACCCGACTTCAGAGCCGAGTACTAATTTCTCGTCGCTCCCTTTAAGGTGGATGGGAAGGCTCGGTATAGAATGGCGTCGGAAGCGCCATACAGCAGCATCATCGTCCGAAAGGCTTCCAGATGATCAACCGGGTCCGAAGTCCCGTTGTAGCTTTCAAACTGGGGGAGTTTGAAGTTTGGCGGGATCGGTTCCTGCATGATCATTTGAGAAAAGGGAGGGTCAGTGCAAATATCTTCACCATAAGCGGGGGGAGCATGACGGAGTTCTTCAATCCGCTGGTTCATCTCTTGGAGTCTCCAGTCCAGGAAATCCTCTCGACTTCGAGTCTCGAGGGTCCTTTAACAGAATAGAGGCAGGGATCTTCCAGGGGTGGAGTCGTGATCCGATTGAGGGCTTTCCACCCTCGGGTTCGTTTTCCCAAGAAAGACGGGACGGCTGGCCCAAGTGGCCCACCCCACCGTCGGATTCTGGCATTCCGACGACACCCCTTCCAGGCGCACTGATGCCTGCGGCTGCTGCTGCTGCTGCATAGCCTGCACAGCTTCAGTGAGGCCTCTGACCTGCTGCGCTAGCAGATCAAACTGCTCCGCACCGACCGCCGTCGTCGTCGGAGGAGGTTGGGAAACAGGAGGTGAGGCCGGAGCCTGAGATCTGGCCGCAGAGGCCGTGGATCGTCGCGTGGATGCCTTGCGGGGAGGCATCGAGCAAGAACCAAGTGGAGAAAGGAGGAGGGGACGTCGAGAAAAATGCCCAGGGGCAGTCCCGTTGAGCGCTCCTTTAAGAACAAGGATACTGCGAAGGCACAGGGCCCTCCTTCTAGTGCCAATTCTGTTGGTGCAAAAATCCGCTTGCGCCGGAGAAGCTGGAGTCGAGGGAGTCACGGTCGCCACTGGGACCTGCAAAAGAAGTCTAAACCGGAGGTGGGGTTGCTCCGACAAGACCCTCCGACGCTCAAGTCAGTTCTCTGCCTCAACAAGAATGGAGTGCTCGAACGAAAATTTTAGCAGAGTTTTGAGATAGAAAATGGAGCTTATCGAATAACGTATATGGGGTTCCCCTTTTATAGGCAGAGGGGGCAACAAATTGATAGCGACGTCTGTAACCGTCTGGCAGTGGGCCGCCCAGAGTCAGAAAAAGTTTGTTGCGGAGAGTAGTGGGGTGGACTCGTGGCTGTTACCGGGGCGTGCCACGTGGTGTCTGCCACGAGAAGCGGAGTGGCGTCCGTTGTCGCGACGTGCCAGAGGATAGAAGAATCGCACGGTATCCGTCACAGGGAGTGGAACAGGGTCGTGGCCATTATTACGGCCTGCCAGGGAGTGATGGAGCCGCATGGAATCCGTCACAGGAGGTGGAGCAGGGTCGTGGGATGATGGGGCCGCATGGAATCTGCCGTAGGGAATGGAGCAGAATCGCGGCCGTTACTGCAACGTGCCAGGGGTTGGAGGTCCGCCGGCTGAAGTCTGACTGGAGTGTCTGGCGGAGAGAGGTAGTTAGCCATCTGTCCAAGAGGAGCTCGAAATCTAGCTTTCATAGGAGTTCGGATGAAGTCTTCCTTCAGTCACGGCCGGGGGCAGAGCCCGGCTCCCGTAGGAGTCTGGGTGGAGCTTATCATTAGTTGAAGTTGGCGACGGAGTCCGGCTCTCGTAGGAGTCCGAGCGGAGTCCTCCTTACGGTTGAAGTCGTGGATGGAGCCCGGCTCCCGTGGGAGTTCAGGTGGAGTTCTCCTGCAATTAAAGTCAGGTGCGAAGTCCGGCTCCTGTAGGAGTCCGGACGGAGCTTACCAGCAGTTGAAGTTGGCGACGGAGCCCGACTCCCGTAGGAGTCCGGGCGGAGCTTACCAGCAGTCGAAGTCGGTGACGGAGCCTGGCTCCCGTAGGAGTCCGGGCGGAGCCTGCCAGCAATTGAAGTTGGTGACGGAGCCCGACTCCCGTAGGAGTCCGGGCGGAGCTTACCAGCAGTCGAAGTCGATGACGGGGCTCGGCTCCCGTAGGGGTCCGGATGGAGCCTGCCAGCAATTGAAGTTGGTGACGGAGCCCGGCTCCCGTAGGAGCCGGGCGGAGCTTACCAGCAGTTAGAGTTGGCGACGGAGCCCGGCTCCCGTAGGAGTCCGAGTGGAGTCCTCCTTGCAGTTGAAGTCGTGGACGGAGCCTGACTCCCGTGGGAGTCCGGGCAGAGTTCTCCTGCAATTAAAGTCAGGTGCGAAGTCCGGCTCCCGTAGGAGTCCGGACGGAGCTTACCAGCAGTTGAAGTTGGCGACGGAGCCCGGCTCCCGTAGGAGTCCGGGCGGAGCTTACCAGCAGTTGAAGTCGGCGACGGGGCCCGACTCCCGTAGGAGTCCGGGCGGAGCCTGCCAGCAATTGAAGTTGGTGACGGAGCCCGGCTCCCGTAGGAGTCTGGGCGGAGCTTACCAGCGGTTGAAGTTGGTGACGGAGTCTTCCTGTGGTTGAAGTCGGAGACGGAGCCTGCAAGGGTCAATCCCACTGAGAACTTCGGCTGTGGGTATTTTATACCCAATAAATGGTATGACTGCTTCCAGTGAGGCTGCTAGAGTTTAACTGATACATAAACATTATCTCAATGAGTCCTTGTAGTGAATGTTGGCGACAGTTAATCCACTATAGGAGTAGGATATGCATCTAGATAGAATCTATCGACCTTGATAGAGAGGAGTAGTCTTATGAGATTTGAGAGGCTAAGTCTGAGAGTCTGTGGCCAAAGTAGTGTGATTGATGGAAAAGAGTTTTCATGAGGATCGCAATTGGACTTGAGCTGATCAAATCTATCATACAACTGATGATGAGATTTGACGATTTATCCCTGACCTTCCATCTAGTCGGGACTCACAATAGAGAGACTGAATCATATGTGAACTATATCTTGAGATTCTTTTTCGGTTCTACTGGGTTACCACTATATACTACTAGATGTCACTCGTGGATGGTTAGAGCTTATTAGGATTGCTTAGGATCGACAATCCTTGATGAGTTAGAGTGAAACTATTCCAATCCATTGAAAAGAGTTTCAATGATACTATGATAAAGATCATTGTATATCTCACTACTAGATAGAATTGAACCAATGGGATAACACAACAAAAGGATTAGATCTGAAATAAATAATTGAGCTTATGAAGTCTTAATTGGGTTTAGAAAAATTCTATTGGATTCAGGATAACCTTGCTAGCATAGAGTTGAACCCAATTTTCTCTTTGTATTTGAATTTTTTATTTAATAAGATTAATTCAAATTTAATTACCTACTAATAATCTAAATGAATTAGATTCATTGGGCTCTAATTGTTGGATGTCTAAAATTTTGGATCAAATAAATTAAGAGTTCAAATCCTTAATCAATTTTCTTGATAGTTTTGATTGGGCATCACTTGATTTGATCAAGTTGGGTGTGCCCACCTATTAGAGGGCATGTGGGACCGACATGGGGTATCCCCTAGCCCCCATGTGGCATGTGTATTTGTGGGTGCAAGGGCTCCAATAGTTGACACCAAAAGGATCTCCTAAAGAGGGTTAAATAACTAAAGAAATAAGGATTCATAATGCAAGTAGGACTTATATTAAGTAGGTATTTGATTTTGAATAGGATTCAAACTTTATGCCTATTTAAATAGGTCTTCCTTAAGACTCCTAAGGATTGAATTTCAGCACCCCACACCTTCCTTAGAAGGTCTCCATGCCCCCTCTCTTTTCTCTCTCTCTTCTCCCTTGAAGATCCAACACCCAAGGAGTTTGGGCATCCCACTTCTCCATGCCCAAAAGGTGTTTGGGTGCCCCTTTGCTTGCTGATTTTCAGATCTTGATTGCTTTATAATCAAGAAAAAAAAAGTAAGAGAAAAAAATAAGAAGAAGATCAAGAAAATAATCAAAGAATTGATCGTGATCCAAACTTTGTTCAGATTCATAGGCTAAGTTTTGTTAGAGAAGAAAAATCTATACCAAAGAGAACTATTCCAGACTGACACTGAGTGGATATCCATAGAAGCCAGATATTTACATGGCTAAGAGAGAATTTACTCTCTTCTAGATCTAGATTTGAAGAAAGGACTTGCGAAATAAGTATGTAATCCGATCACATATTCAATTTCAACATAAAATTTAGCATATGTTCAATTTCAGTATATGAAATAAATCTTAGTATTCTGTATTTTATGTATATATGATATAGATTAAAAAAATATTTTAATCTTCTATTTTGCTGTGTTATTTAGAAAAAAATTCATGAAACATACATGCATGCCCCGACACCAATTCCAACAGTGGTATCAGAGCCACGGATTTCATATACATGAAATTGATATACATATTTTTTAAAAAAAAATTAAAATTTAATTTTTTTTGATATATGAGATATATAGATAATTTTTTTGAATCTAAAATTTATTTTAGATTTAAATTTTAAATTATATAGTTGATTTATGTTAGCATGCATAGATCTGAATTTTATTCTGGATCAGTTTCTAGTTCATATTTTTGCGATATGTAGATGCATGCATAAAATTTAAAAATTAATTTGATCTGATTTATAATTTATATATGAAATATGTGATTGCATATCTAGATCTAAAAATTATTTTCAATATGATTCATGATTTGTATATGAGATATATGACATCATGTTATAATTTAAATTTTTTATTTAGATCTGAATTTTACATACATATATGAGATATATACTTGTATGTTAAATCTAAAAATTAATTTTATAATTTAAAACTTACCTATCATGCAAAAAATTTAGATCTGAAATTCAGCTTTAGAATCTAAAATTTGTATTTGTGCATGAAGATTTTGATCATAAAAAAATTAAAAATTAAGTCATGTAATCAGATTACATCTAAAAATTTTGATTTGGACACAATAAATCTAATTTGATTAAGTAATTGATTAAATTGAGTCAAGTATTGATTAAGATTAGATCAATTAAGTTATAAGATCATATAATTATTGTTTATCAAATCAATTAAATCTCATGTGTAGAATCGATTAACCTAAAGACCTAATTCGGCTTGATGGCTTGAACCTAATTCATCTAAGCTAATCTATTGGGACCAATTGACCTATTGGTGTCTAAGATAAGTAATCGAGAGATGATTATTTAATTGGTTCTATTTGTCGATTTGGCTAATTTATTGATGTCTAAGAAAAGCAATGAGGGGATCCCCACTGATCTCCACTTACCTGACCAATTTGAAAGATTGAGTCTTGAATAAGGTTGCTTGGTAGTTTGGTTTAGCCAATGCCAATTAGATTGATTATATGATGACTAATTAGATGAGACTTAAATCTAAATTTTTTCATAAATATTAAGTTCATAGACCTTTCACCATTGTAGATGTGCGAGCGTGCTATCGGTGTTGGTTGTTTTTGACTGGTCATAGTGGTTCAGTTGCATCAAAAATATGTAACCACTCTATTAGCAAAGAGTTGCTCCAGGATAAGGATGGAGCTGGGCCTAATAATTGTTAGGTGAGGGACCCAATGACAGCCTTGCATCTGCTTGTGAATGGTGGGTCGGGCTTAACTAAGGAGTCTGATCAATAACATTAGGTGAGCCCACATGACTTAGAGACCAAGTTACTGCAACATACTTAGAGAAGCATCTAGACAAAGAGTTGTCCACACATCGATGTGCATGTTACCAATAATTATTAGGTGAGGTACATGGTATCGGTGGGACCACAGCACTCACTAGGAATCTAGTTATCGCATTAGGATTTTTATTTTCCACTCGGAGAGTGGAGGGATTTGAAAATTAGTGGGAGTCATTATTTGTATCTTAAAGTCCCTATAGCAAATATAAATTTAAAGGACAAAAGTCTAACTTAATTCTCTACTTTCGCAGTTAAACAATGTCAGCCTCAAACCCTCTAGCCCACATCTTTGAATCCAATCATTTGATCAAAACAAACTATAAAGACTGGCTAAGAAATCTCAGGATTGTCCTGACTTCTAAAAAATTAGATCATGTACTCGATCCGAAATTCCTAGTATTACCAAACCATCCTACTGTAGAGCAAAGAATTGCTTATGAAAAGTGGATGGATGAAGACAGTTGGATCAAGTGTTATGTGCTGGCATCCATGACAAATGAGTTGTAGAGCCAACATGAGCATATACCCACTGCTAGGACTATGATCACTCACATACAAGAGTCGTATGGTGAACAGAGCTATATAATGCACTTCGAAGTATTCAAGAGACTCTTTAATCTGAAGATGTACAAACGACAGTCAGTCCATGAGCACTGTATGATAGTGATCAAGGACATTGAGGAGCTTGGAAAGCTTGGACTTGATATGCAAAAAAAATTGCTGATGGATTTGATCATTAAATCTCTTACTAATTCATATAGTCAATTTATTATAAATTTTCATACGAACAAACTTGATTGCACTATACCCGAACTGGTCAACATATTGGTCATTACAGAGGGAACCTTAAAGAGTTCAAGGGGTACTGTTCTCGCTATGAAGCAAATTTCTTCAATCAAGAGAAAGTCTAATTAAAAGAAGAAGAAGAAATCCACTAAGAAGCAGAAGAAAGAGGGCAAGCCAAAGAAGGACATTCCAAAGAAGGCTAAAGCAAAGAAAAAGTATTTCTATTGTGATGTTGACGGCCACTGGAGGAGAAACTGTCCACTCTATCTGGAGAGCCTAAAAATCAAGAAGGATGATAAACCTCCAAGAGATATGCTCATAATTAAATCTAACCTTACAATTTCTTCTACTTCTAGTTGGATATTTGATTTTGATTCAAGTACTCACATATGTATCTTAATGCACGGTCTAACAGAAAGTAGAAGGTTGAGAGAAGGTGACATGATCCTTTGAGTCGGCAATGGAGCAAAAGTTACTACAAAAGCCATTGGCACTTATCTTCTTCGATTACCGTCGAGATTTAGATTAGATTTAAAAGACTATCATTTTGTTCTTGTTGCTAATCAGAATTTGATTTCGTGTCTGTGCTAGCACAGGATAGTTTTGAATTTAATTTTAATAAAAAATTTTATTCTATTTACTTATGAAATAAATTGGTTGCACATGGTCTTTTAATTGACAGTCTATATCATTTGTATGTTGATGCGAATATGAATTTGAATGAGTAAATAGTGAGAACCGTAAGTAAAAAAAGATCCAGAGATGAAATTAATCAAAAGTACTTATGGCATCATAGACTAGACCATATTGGGGAGGATAGAATAAACAAACAGAAAAAGGATGAGATCCTTGGCTCTCTTGATTCAGAGTCGTATCCAGCTTGTGAATCTTACCTTCGAGGAAAAATGATCAAGTTATCCTTTGTAGGATATGGGGAAAGGGCCACTGAGTAACTTATCCTGGTACACACCGATGTGTGTGGGCCATTTGATGTGTAGATTAGGGATAATTATAGCTATTTCATCATCTTTACCGATGATCTGTCATGATATGAGTACATATATCTGATGAAATACAAATCTGAAGCCTTTGAAAAGTTCAAAAAATTCAGAAATGAAATAGAAAAACAAACAAGCAAACTCATTAAGGTTCTTCGATCTGATCGAGGAGGTGAATACTTTAGTCAAAAATTTTTGAGATATCTTAAGGACAACGGTATAGTCTCTCAATGGACTCCTTCTGAAATACCTCAGCTCAATTGGGTATCCAAAAGGAGGAATATGATCCTATTAGATATGGTCAGGATCATGATGAGCTTCACTGGTTTATCCTTGTATCTTTGGAGACATACCTTAATAACTGTAATTCACCTATTGAATAGGGGTTTCATCTGTTGAAAATTATATCCCAAAGCTAATCGTCAGTCTGTTGATGGTTGAGCTTATTATTGTAATCGTATATGAATTATTGAATTAATAAATATTATTTAATTTTTTCATTACTGTGTATATCTTATTTTGAACTCCTGTTATGTGATGAATTCTTTAGGACTATTTGATTCGATATAGGAAGATACATCATTTAGTCCTTAAACTTTAAATTCACAACCAAATGATATACTATTATTAGGACGATAGCTATATCAAGTATAGGTCATTATGTGCCATATACGTTGGTTGTTCTCTTAACCAAGGAGTGTAAAGACACTGATATGGCATGCAAGTGAGATGTAGGAGTATATCTCACTAAACATGATCAAATACTGGGCACTCTGCTGTCAAGAGTAGCTCACAAAGGATATGGATATAAGTGTCCCTCCGATCTGAGATCACTATGGTGACTTGCAAGCAACTCATTATACTTTGGTGCCGAACTACCTAAATTTTTAATTCAGTGATGAAAAATTTTTGAATATAGTCAAGTACCTGAGAAGTCAATGTGTGAGTCAAGATGGAATTGATCCCTCCGAATAAGTAGGAGTTAATATATCATTATGTTTCAATTCAGTAAAATCTTGACCGGGGTAATCTATATGATGGATTTTAAAAACTGAAATACAATGTGGATGATCAAATCAGGGTTGACAGTTAAACCCTAGATCACTTTAAGTATTTGGGTCCAAAAGATGAATTATACGGTAACCATATGCCAATAGGTTCTTGAATGATGCTTCGCAATCTTTCGACCTATTCGGACGTCGGATATCATTGTTAGATGGTCACTTTGATTGGTATAGGAAGATTATTTCTATACTATCAATTTAGGTTCGAACCTATGGGGTTACACTCAAAAGAAGTTTCTGACTGATTATATGGCTGATCGACAATAAAGAATCATTCTAGAATAAAACAGTCAATTTGATTGATGATTAACTCTGGGCAAAAGTTATACTAATTTAATTCACTAATTATTAATAAATTATAGGAGGATTGATTAGTAATTAAATTACTAATTAGCTTAATTTGATTGAGTATTGAGATTTGGATCAAATCTAATTGAATTAGATTCAATTTGGTTTGATCCGAATAGGTTATGAGATGACCTAATCGCTAAGGGTGTTTGATTTCTGATTTGATCAGGATCTGAGCTTGATTAATTTTTGATTAAGATTTAATTAAGATTATTTGATATCTAATTAGATTAAATTTAGTGATTCAATTAGGTCTAATCTAATTTGATTGAGTTAAGAATCTAATTGGATGAGAAAATAATTTGAATTCAAATCCCTTGCACCTCCTTTCTCTATGCCCTCTTATTCTTCACGTGAAAAAAAATTTTTATATGAATTTTTCTTATTCTCAAAAGCTTTTTCACATCTACATCTAATTTTTTTTAAATTAAAAATTGGTTGATTTAAATTTGAGTTCAAATGGGTTTGAATTTGAATGAAAATCTAAAATCCAAATTGAGTTAGATTCTTCTCTTCACGCCATCACTTTTCTCCATGCATAAAATATTTTTGCATGAGACTTTTTATACTATTTTGATATTGGTTGACCCCTCTCTGAGTTTATAAGATAAGGATAAAGTTTGATTCAAAATTTAATTCAAATTTGATTTGAATTGGTGATAAGGATCAACCAATATTTGAAATTGAACTGAAACTACCTCTTCTTTATCCTTATCTTCCATGGGACACCATCCTTAAGAAGGGATCAATTTTATATGAGATTTTTGAGGTGAGAAACTTGAGAGTTAGGGTATGAAAAATTGAGAGTGGATTGGGCTTCCGTGCGTGAGAAACAGAGGAAGCATTCTTCCTCTCGGATGTGAGGTGTAGGGTCTAGGGTTTCAACTCTAGATTTTGTGAGAAGAAAAATACAAGAGTGAGTCTTGTTCAATCTTTCACACTATCATCTTCTTGTAAAGCTTCATCTTTGGATCTGGAGGAGTCCAAAAGATCTGAAGAAAGGAGCTTGGATCAGCCATGTAGAGCCTTCAACATGAGCTAGCATTCCTAAAAGGAAGATCCAATCAGGGCTTTGAGTGCACGATCTGTAGAGGTCGGATGATCTGTGTGGCTATTTGGTATTAGCAAGAGCTTCATACCACACTTACTAGAAGTAGAGATCATCGATCCATGAAAAGATGATGTGTTCTAAACTCAACCGATATGATCTAAAGGTTATATCAGACCTAGGACATCGAAGTGATCAATGTAGTTTTTTTATTTTATATCAAATTTTATATATAAATTTTTTATATCATATATTCTTAATTGATAGTTTAGATCTAATCCAAGATATATTTATAAGATTAAAATATTTAATCTTTTATTTTTTACGATAAAATTTTAAAAATACATGCTTTAAACTATCCATTTTCCCTTTAATTGGTATCAGAGCCGGATTTCTTATAGTATGGATTTTTTTGCATATAATTTGATATTACATGTATTTAGATTTATAATTTAATTTATATTAGATCTGATATATAATTTTTAGATCTAAAATTAATTATAGATTTGATCACACAAATTGATATAAGGTTGTCCTGCTATAAGGTTTATCCCATACAATGCAAAGATTATCCTAGTTTGTGCTGATCTTTATAAAATTTAATTTTAATTATTTAGATTAGATCTAAATAATTAATTTAGAATCTAAATGCTATAGTAATCTGATTGGATAGATCCTCATAACTATTTGATCATAGGAGAAATCCGGGTTTCGCAACTTTATTTATCCATTCGATGAGATCTCCTATGGCATGTAGGGGTGCTGCGCGATCTTTTTCATGATGATGAATAATAAAAAAAATTTAAAACTTTATTTTAGATATGAAATAATATATATTAGATCTAAAATTAATATTTTAATTATTAGATAATTGATTGTAAAAATATTTTATAAAATTAAAAACTATTTTCAAATACTGAATTCGAACCCATGTTAGTCCAAAATGTAATTAAAAATTAAATGATTTAGATTTGAGAATCAAATATCTAAGGCATTAATTTCATAATTTATGGGTTAATGGTTAGCTTGAGTCAAATTCATTTAACTGGATTAGACCTAGGGTTAGAAATCATTGATAATGGATCATGTTAGTAATTGATCAAATCTAATTAAAAATTAATTCTGATTGGATCAATTTCTTCTCTTGATCAATTTCAATAGTTGTAGTCGGTCAAGTTCATATCTTTGATTAGGCCAATATGGACTTTGATTGTAGCTCCGTGGTCGAACCCAAATCTATAAGTTGATCAAATTAAAAATAACTGACCAGTTGGTGTCTAAGGTAAGTATGACAGCTTGGATCGGTGGTCATTAATTGGGAGCTATTCGTATAGATTGAATCTATATCGATTTAATGGTATATCCCACCCATCGATCTCACTTACATGGCCAACATGATGAATCATATTTTGATTAGATCACTTAATGATTAGGGTTGACCTATGCTCACTAGAAAATCAGTATGACTGATTTAGGTGCCCCTAGTTCAACTTATCTTGAGTCCTCTTCATGACTTGGTGAAGTCAGTGAGAGGATTTATGACTGGTTGGCTGGACCAGCTTATGTCTGACTTCTTTAATCTGACTAGGTGAAGTCAGTGGGAGAATTAAGATTAACTAATCAAGTCTTTTCTCATCTCTCAATTCAACTAATTAAATCCTCTAAAATTGTTAGGTCCCTAAAATAAAATAGTTAGGATGATAACTAGATCATAGCCTCCCATTAAGTTGGATGATAATAAGTCCAACAGTTTAGATGATCATTGGAGGTGCCATACGTCTGGTGCTTATCTGGCTGTCAAAATTATCATTCATAATATGTTGATTTAGTTGTATCTTTCTGATGATGGTCAGATTGATCGAGCCACACTCGGACCTGATCACTCGTTTGTCAAATGTACTAAATTCTGACATGTTAATGATTGACCTAACCAGAACTTTCAATGGAGGCGCTACACGTCCGCTGAAGAGGTGTCTGGGGTAAAATTGAATGCTAAAAATTATTGGATAAAATAATTGATTAAGAACCTACCCATGAGTGCACAGGAGTTGGCTGAACCACACTCAGGCCCATGTGTAGCCCATATGGATTCTAGTACCCACTAAAGAATTAGTGTAATTCTTCGAATTGGAGGTAGAGGCTACTAATTCAAATAAAATAGTGAAAAAATATTTAGACTAAAATTCATATCTTTAGGCATAATCAATTTATATACTAATTTGATTTTAATTTTTTTTTTACAGTTATTGTTGAGAAATATGTCCTAAAGCCAATCGTTTGACGATTGTACTAATTATAAATGTATATGAATTGATCAATAATAAAAGTTATTTGATCTTTTTCATCACAAAGTTGCATCTTCTAACGAACTCCTATATAATGATATTCTTAGAACTACTTTGATCGATAAAGGAAGATTTATCACGTAGTCTTTAAATTGATTTATGATCAAACGATACACTATTATTAAGACGATAGTGATATCAAGTGTGGGTTGTTCTGTACCATACACATTGGTTATCCTCATAATCAAATGGTGTGGAGACACTGGTATGGCATGTAGGTGAGATATAGGAGTACATCATCACTGAAAGTGACTAACTTCGAAATACTCTGCTATCAAGAGTAGCTCGCGAAGGGTAGGGGTATAAGTGTCTCTCTAACTCGAGATCACAACGGTGACTTGCAAGCAACTCACTATATTTTGATGTTAGACTAACTGAGTTTCTAATTCAGTGATGGAGAATTTCTGAGTACAGTCAAGTACATGTCAAGTCGGTGTGTAAGTCAAGATGGGATTGATCCCTCCGAATTAGTAGGAATTAATGTATCAATGTATTTCAATTTAGCAAAATCTGGACCCAAATAATCCATGTGATGGATTTGAAAAAGATTAAAATATAATGTGGATGACTTATCTAGGATTGACAGTTAAATCTTATGTCATTCTCGAGCATTAGGGTTGAAGGGATCAATTATACAGTAACCATACGCCAATAGGTTCTTAAATATTGCTTCGCCTTCATTCGACTTATCTGGACGTCAGATCATCATTGCTAGATGGTTACATCGATTGGTTTAGAAAGTTATTCCTATACTACCGACTTAGGTGCGAACCTATGGGGTCACACTCAAAAAAAATTTTCGACTGATCATGTGGCTGATCAATGATTGAGAATCATTCAAGGGCTTAATCATCAATTCGATTGATGGTTAACCTTATGCAAAAATTGTAATAAATTAATTCATCAAGTGTTAGTGAATTAATAAAAAATTAATTAATAATTAAATTACTAATTAGCTCAATTTGATTGAGTAAAAAAGATTAAATAAAATCTAATTGAATTGGATTCAATTAGATTTGACCTGATTAAGTTATGAGATGACTTAATCGCTAAGAGAGAATTATCTCTGATTTGATCAAAATTTGATTTAATCAATTTTTAATTTAATTAAAATTTGATTAAAAATTTATGAATTTAATTAAATTAGATTTTATATATTTTATTTAGACTAAATCAGATGTGATTTGGTTTGGATTCAAATAAGAAAATTAAGAGTCCTTATTGGAATAGGACTCTTCTCCCATGTGCCTCCTTTGACACCATATATCCTCACACATAAATAGTTTTTACATGAGATTTTCTCACATCAAAGAGTCCTTTTTCTTCTCTATCTCACATCCAAATTTGGATAGGATCAGATTTTAAATAGTATATTCAAATCTAATTTGAAATAGGATACCATATAGATAATGTTTGACATTATCTCTAAGACCTTGCTGCCAACTTATTTTTTTCTCCTTATATGTGCAACATTTTGAGGAGATTTTTTATGAAATAGTTAGAGAACTAATTTATTATAAAAAAAATATGGGAAGGGATATCTCATATTTTTTTGGCATGTTTTGGCATAAATTTTTGAATAGGGACGATAACACATCAAGAGTTCATGATCTCTAGGACTCTTCTGTTGGAAATTGTATCCTAAAATCAATTATGTGATGATTGAATTCATCTTTGTATATAAATTATTGATTATTAAATAAAAATTATTATAATATTTTTCATCACAAAGTTACATCTTTCTTGAACTATTGTACTGTGATGAAGTCCTTAGAACTATGCTAGTGTGCGATAAAGAGAAGATTTATCATATAGTTCTTAAACATGTTTATGACCAAATAATATATCATTACAGGATGATAACGTTTATTGAGTAAAGATTGTTGTGTGCCATATGGATTGGTTATCTTCTTAATCAAAGAGTGTGGCGACACTGGTATGGCATACAGATGAGATGTAGGGGTAAATCATCACTGAACAAGTGACTCACCTACTGAGCATTCTGCTGTTAAGAGCTACTCACGAAATATATGGATATAAGTATCCTTCAGACCTGAGATCACCATAGTGACTTGCAAGCAACTCATTGTGCTTTGATATCGGATTATCTGGATTTTTAATGCAGTGACTGAAGGCTATTGGGTACAGTCAAGTACTTACGAAGTCTGTGTGTAGATCAAGATAGGATTGACCCCTCCAGATTATTAGAGATGATGTATCACTATATTTTAATTTAGCAAAGTCTTGGCCAGAGTAATCTATGAGATGGATTTGAAAAATTGAAATACAATGCAGATGAAGTAATCTAGGTTGACAGTTAACCTGAGACTATCCTAGAGTATTCAGGGTCAAAAGGATGAATTATATGGTAACCATGTATATGGATTCTGAAATATTCTTTTATGATAATTCGATCTATCTGGACATCAAAAATCATTGCTAGATGGTATTTGAATTAGTGCAGAAATTGGTTCCTGTGCTATCGACTTAGTATTTGAACCTATGGAGTCACGCACACAAGTCAGACAAAGTAGAAAAAAATTGATCTATATTTATATGTCCCATTTGGAAGTAATTGACTTGATTAAATATATAAGCTAACTTGATTAAGAATTAAGTTATGAGTCAAACGAAATTGAAGAGTTGACTATATCAAGCTAGCACTACACATGAGGTTCAGGTTCAATCCTAGAGATGAATAGTTTCTAATCCATGATCCATGGAGCATATGAAAGATTGAATTTAAATATTGATTAATTTTAGATTAGATCTGAATTAATTAGTCTTAATTGGATTCAAAATCTAAGTTAGACTTGGTACAAAAGTTCTAAAGAGTTTGGGATTGATAGCCTTTCAAAATTATTTCGAACCAGCTTCGAATTAGATTCGAATCGGATCTGTTTTGATGAGATATGAGTGTTCTCACTTGCACTGAGATTCTCCTCTATTATAGGCCAACCAACACTTGGAACTTTGCTCATTTGGAGTATCCCATGTGGGTGTGGGAGTGGGTGCAAATTGGTTGTCTATGTGATGGCAATTCTATCTCATGTAGGAATCCATCTTTCATGAGTATTAGACTGATTCAAATCATATTTGAGTTAGAACTCTTATACTTATTGGGTTATAAAAATTATCTATAAATAGAGAGGGTCTCTATCTATGGATGCATAGCAAACAAATCAGATCGAGAGAAGAGAGAAAGAGAGAGAGGCGTGAGAAGACAGAAAGGTCCCTTCTTCCCCCTTGCCCTCTCCTCTTATTGCCGCCCCTCTTTCCTTGGGTGTGGATCTATCTTGGGTGTCCCACCTACTGGTGTGATGTATCACATTAGCACATCTCATCTCTCGATTGATTGAGTTGCAAAGATAACTGGATTGGAGTTCATCTCACTTTCCTGCGGTATCTGACGTACATACGAAATAGAGGGTCTGCACATTCAGGCCTTCATGAAGGTTTATATAAGATAATTTGAGATTTGATCTCTAATTCTATTGCTAATTAGGAAAGAATTTGATCTTTAATCATGTAGGTGAATAGAAAAATTTTTAGATGCAACCTAGACCTTCTGAGGAGAAATAGTTTCTTTCCCTTCAAATGGCATCAGAGCAAGCTTAAAATATATATATATACATAATAGAATTTTTTAAGATTAATTATATAAGATGTAATTAAATTTTTTTATGAGATATTAAATCTAATTTAAATCTATTTATATAAAATTTTTGATCTAATTTTGATTGGATTAGAGGTGCCTAATCAATGGTTGATTGAGGTTGTTATAAGTCTATTATAACATAATTCTGTTGTTACTGAATTTTTGATAAAATAATAATATAAATTAAAATCTATTTTAAATTTATTTTAATAAAATTTTAATATTATTATTTTTTTATGAAGTAAAATTTATTTTAGATCTGAATTAGATATATTTCATTGAATATTTAGATCTGAATCCTATCAGAATTCAGTACTGTGTGAAAATAAATTTTATCAAAAATTTATTCCTTATGCATTCATATTTGCATCTAATTAATTTTCTATATGATATCAAATCTAAAATTGATATTTTATAATCAGTATAAAATATGTTTTAGATCTGATATTATGTATATGATACATTAAATCTAATTAAATTAGATGAAGAATATAATTGATAAGATCAAGGATATGTTCATGACATAAAATAGTTTTGTCAATAATTGTATGTTAATGTAATTATATATAAAATTAAAATTCAGATCTTAGTAGCCTAGTACTCAGATTGATGAGATCATCAGACCATTCAGTCATAGAAGATTGAAGAGATTAATCTCTTTTTTATCTATTCGATGGGTTCTCTTATGACGTGTAGGGGTGTCATTATGATCCAATTTTATGAAGAAAAAAAAATTATATATTATTTTGATCATAAATATATTTAGATTAGATCTAAAGTAATTTATGATTCATTACAATAGGATAAAATTTAGATATAAAATTATTTTAGATCTGAATTGCATGTTATATATGATGTAATTGATATTGATCTAAAGATTGTCATGATACATGAGATATATGTATGAAGTTTAGATCATACCTACATATGTTTAATTGTTAAACATATTATGAAAATTTATTTTCATATGTTGAAACATATGGTATACTTCACCTAAAATCCTTGTAGAATAGTTCTACAAACTGAAACACATATTTCACATACTTAATTATGAATTAAGTTTTGAATAATCTAGACTTGAGAATTGAAGATCATTAAGACATCACATAAAATGATGGGCAAAGGGTTAGCATGATCAGGTCTTTTTAATGGATTAGACCTAGGGTTAGAAATACATATGGACCATGTAGAGAAATTGATTAAATCTAATCAAGTATTGAATTAGATCAGATCAGTATTTCTCTAAATCAATCTCAATAGTTGTAGTTTGATCAAGTCCATGTGTTTGACCCTAATAAATGGATCATGATCATGGCTCCGTGGTTGAGCCTGAATCTTCTGGTGAACCAAATTGAAACTAATTAACTAGTAGGTGTCTAAAGTAAGTTTGACAGATTCGATCAAGTAGTTTTTAATTGGGAGCTATTCACCTAGATACATCTATAGTGAGTTAAGGACATATCCCTCCCATTGATCTTGCTTATCTGGCCAACATGGTAGATTATGATTTGATTAGGTCACTAGTCGATTTGTGCAGACTTATGCCATTAAGGTGAATCAGTGTGACTGTTTTAGGTATCTTTAGACCAGCTTGTATCTAATCCTTTATATGATTTGGTGAAGTCAGTGGAAGGATTTGCAGCTTGCAGGTTGACTTCTTCTCTTATTCTCAGATCAATGAAATCAAATCTTCTAAATTATTAGGTCCATAAAGTGATAAAGTTATGAGATAACTTGATCATTGCCTCCCATTAAGGTGCGTGATAATGAGTTCAAAATTTTAAATAGGCATTGGAGGTGTCACACACCTGGTATCTATTATGTATTAAAATTATCATTCATTATATGACCATCATGATGTATCTTCAGATTAATACTCAGGTTGGCCGAACCACATCGGGCCTGGATATCCATTTATTGGATACACTTGGTGTGTCATGTTAATGGTTGGACCTAACTGAAATTTTTAGTGGAGGCACCACACGCTTGCTGAAAGGAAGCCTGGGGCAAAATTTATTGTTAGAAGTTGTTTGGAGAAACAATTGGTTATAAATCTACTCATAGATATACTAGGGTTGGTCGAGCCACACTCAGGTCCGAATACAGTCCGTGTGGATTCTAATACCCACTAAGAAATTAGTGTAATTCTTTGAGTTGGAGGTAGAGACTATCAATTCATAAAAATAGTGGAAAAACTTTTAGACTAAAGTCCATATCTTCAGGATCAAAAATAATTCATATACTAATGGGCTAATATTTTTTTTTCTTTCAGTTATGGTCAACACACTATCCCTTCATATGTTGTTGGACAGTGACAGGCTCATCGGACCCAACTTCGATAGCTAGTATCGAAAGTTGAAGATCGTCTTGGAGCACAAGAGGATTTTGACGATCACAAGAGGATTTTGTACGTCCTTACGGATCAGACACCTGAAGAACTTGTAGCCAATGCTCCTCGTGCTGTGAGAGATACTTACATGAAGTGGCTTAATGATCGCACGACTGTGCGTTGCGTGATGAGGGCAGCCATAAATAACGAACTTAGTTGTAAGTTTGAGGATGCATAGCCATAGGAGATCATTCAAATATTGAATGAGTCCTTCAACACCTTTGAGGATGCAGAGAGACATAAAACTTCCTACACAGTGTTTAATACTCGTATGCGAGAGGGGGCTTTAGTCATCGATCATATATTGTATATGATTGAGCAGATTGAACACCTTAGCAAACTTGACTTTTCGTTATATGAATGGTTAGGCAAGGATGCTATCCTCAATTCGCTATTGAAATTCTACCTATCCTTTTTCAGTCATTATAGAATGACGAAGCCTGTGGTAAACTATCATGGTTTGCTAGGATTACTGTAGACTTTTGAGAAGGATCACCAGCTCCAAAAGGAACCAGTAAATTTAGTGAGAGATTATTTGCAGGGCGTCAATCCTCTAGAAGAGAAAAGAAGAAAAATATACAAAAATCTCATGCCGTCGATCTCAAGTAGAGCAAACCATCAAAAATTGATAAGAACCAGGTAGGGTGCTTCTTCTATAAGAAGCTGGGTTTTGGAAAAGGAATTATCCTGCTTACATAGCCACCCTTGACCCAACCAGGCCTAAAAATAAGAGAAAGAAGCAAGCGATTGCTTCATAAGGTACTTATATGATAACACCTTGTAATTTTTCTGTTTGTGATACTACTATCTGGGTATTGGATATCAAATGTCTTATTAATATATGCAATTCGTTGCAGGGACTGCAGGTAAGTAGGAAGTTTCGAAAGGGCAAGCGATTCCTTAACGTTGGAGATAGAAGTCTTGTTTCAGTTCTGGTCTTGAAAACTTTACAGCTTGTCTTTGAGTCCAGTAGTATCATGTTAAATGATTGTTATTATTATCTCTCTTTTTTGATGAATATCATCTCTGTAGGTCTTTTGGCCAAACTTGATTACAAGTTTATAATAAAGGATGATTTTTGTGATATCATTATGAATGATACTACAATTGTGTGTAGACAATTAAAATATAGCATATACATAATATTACAGCCTGTTAGTATAATGTACACATCCAGTAAACATCCTAAATTAGATAACGTCAGTGAATCCTACCTTTGACATTGTAGGCTTAGTCATGTGAACAAGAATAGGATTAACAGGTTGATCAAAGAATATGTCTTTGAGATAGATGATTGTAAATCATTGCCTATCTGTGAGTCCTGTCTACTTGGTAAAATGACTAAGTCACCTTTTAACGAAAAAGATAAAAGTGCCAGCAATGTCCTAGATCTAATACATACTGATGTATGTGGGCCTATGAACATAAGTACCAGAGAAGGATACTACTACTTCATTATGTTTACTGACGATCTATTGAGGTATGGGTATGTCTATCTTATGAAGCATAAATTAGAATCATTTGAAATGTTCAAACGATTTCATGCTGAAGTAGAAAAATAAACTGGAAAGAGTATTAAGACCCTTCGATCAGACTAAGAAGATGAATACCTCATCAGTGAGTTTCTGACATATCAGAAAGAGAATGAGATTCTCTCATAGTGGATCTCTCTTAAAACACCACAATATAACAGGGTATCGGAAAGAAGAAATCAAACCTTATTAGATATGGTCAGATCCATGATGGGCTTTGTAAGTCTGCCAATCTTCTTTTAGGGATATGCTCTAAAAACTGCCTGCTACATTCTGAATAAGATACCCAGCAAGTCTGTCGATAAAGCTCTATACGAGATATAGACTGAGTGTAAGTCGGTGCTCTCACACCTTAGGGTCCGGAGGTATCCAGCTTATGTCAAGCATTTAAAGACAGATAAGCTTAGACTGAAGTCTGACAGATGCTTATTTGTAGGGTATTCAAAGAAAACTAAAGGGTACTACTTCTACCTCATTGCAGAATCAAAGGTGTTTGTCAGCAATCGGGCAGTCTTTTTGAAAAGTGTTCCTTGGTGAAGGAGCTAATACCTATAAAATTGAACTTAATGAAGTTCATGAGATGAAAGGACTAACACACACAAAATTGGATTTGATTGATAAATCAAATTTGAAGCTAGTAGAGGCACCATTAAGGAGATCCGATAGAGTACTGTATCAGCCAGACAGATACTATGATTTTTTGATTCGAGACGGTGACCCCATCGAACTTGATGAGAATGATGAGGATCCGATCACCTATATGGAAGCCATGCAAAGGCCCAACTCTCAGAAATAGCTTGAGGTCATGAAGTTCGAGATGGAGTCCATGGAGATCAATGGTGTATAGACACTAGTTGATCCACCTAAAGGGATAAAATCCATAGTATGTAAATAGACTTTTAAGTGGAAAAGAGGAGCGGATGAAAAAGTAGAGACCTATAAAGCCCATCTAGTTGCCAAGAGTTATCGTCAGCATTATGATATTGACTATGATGAGACGTTCTCTTTTGTGGCAATGCTCAAATCCATTCAGATTATGCTTGCTATCATGGTACACTTAGATTATGAGATCTGACAGATGGATGTCAAAACTGCTTTCCTTAACGGAGAGCTGAAAGAAGAGGTGTATATGATACAACCTGAAGGGTTCACATCTACAGATGAGTCGAAAGTGTGCAAGCTGAAAAGATCTATTTATGGACTTAAGCAGGCATCTAGGAGTTGAAACATGTGTTTTGATAAGGTGATCAAAAGTATGACTTCATTAGGAATGGAGAAGAATCTTGCATCTACAAGTGAGCTTCCAATTCTATAGTCATCTTTCTTGTGCTGTATGTGGATGACATAGTGTTACTAAAAAATGACATTCCAACTTTGTAGAGTGTGAGGCTGTGATTATCATCACAGTTCTCCATGAAGGACTTGGGAGAAGCATCCTACATCTTTAGGATGAAGATCTATAGGGATAGATCTCGAAGATTGCTTGGATGGTCCCAAACCACGTACATCGACACCCTGTTGAAGTGATTCAACATGGATAATTTTAAGAAAGGCTATCTTCCGATAGGCCATGAAATTATTTTTTTCAAGAAAGATTGTCCGACAACTCCTGAGGAGATAGAGCGATGAGTAGAATACCATATGCTTCAGTAATGAGATTTATCATATACGCTATGACATGTACGAGATCGGATGTGGCTTATTCACTAGGGATAGTGAGTAAGTACCAGTCTGATCTGGATGAGAAGTATTGGAAGATTGCAAAAGCAATTCTTAAGTATTTGAGAAATACTAAAGATCAATGGCTTATCTATGGAGACACTGATCTAAAACTTATGAGATATACTGATTTCAATTTTTAGTCAGATTGTGATGATAGCAGAAGCGTGTTGGGCTACGTATTTACTCTGAATGGAGGAGCTGTTTGCTGAAAGAGTTTCAAGCAACATACTGTGGCCGATTCTGTATGCGAAGCAGAATACATTGCTGCATCGGATGCTACAAAGGAGGTGATGTGGTTGCAGAAGTTCATCAGTGAGTTGGGATTTATACCTTCCATTGATGGCCCTGTATTGCTGTACTGTGATAGCTCCAGTATTATAACTCAGGCATAAGAACCCAAACCACACCATCGCATCAAGTATGTTCTGCGCCACTATCACTTGGTGTGAGAGATCGTGAACCATGACGACGTCAAACTTCAGAAGATCGATGGAAAGGAGAACCTAGCCGACCCCTTCACTAAAGCTCTCAGGATTAAAGAGATCAATGACTTCAAATGGAAGATGGGTATAAGATACTACCCCGATTGGCTTTAGTCCAAGTGAGAGTTGTTGGAAATTATGTTCTAAAATCAATCGTGTGACAATTGAGTTCATCCTTGTATGAATTATTGATTATTAAATAAAAGTTATTCTAGCATTTTTCATCATAATGTTACATCTTCCTTGAACTCTTGTACTGTGATGAAGTCTTTAGAACTATGCTAGTGTGCGATAAAGAGAGGATTTATCGTATAGTTCTTAAACATGTTCATGATCAAATGATACGTCATTACAGGATGATGATGTTTATCGAGTAAAGGTCATTGTGTGCTATATGGATTGGTTGTCCTCTTAATCAAGAAGTATGGTGATACTGGTATGGCATACAGATGAGATGTAAGGATACATCATCACTAAATAAATAACTCACCTACTAAGCATTCTGCTATCAAGAGCTACTCGTGAAACATATGGGTATAAGTATCCTTCAGACCTGGGATCACTATAGTGACTTGCAAGCAACTCACTGTACTTTGGTGTCAGACTATCTGGATTTCTAATACAGTGACGGAAGGCTACTGGGTATAATTAAATACTTGCGAAGTCTGTATATATATCAAGATGAGATTGACCCCCCCAGATTATTGGAGATAATGTATCGCTATATTTCAATTTAGTAAAGCCTCGGTCAGGATAATCCATGAGATAGATTTGAAAAGTTAAAATACAATGCGGATGAAGCAACTCGGTTGACAGTTAACCTGAGACTATCCTAGAGCATTCAGGGTCAAAAAGATGAATTATGCAGTAACCATGTGTATGGATTCTAGAATATTCTTTTGCGATAATTTGACCTATCTGGATGTCAGAAACTATTGCTAGATGGTATCTCGATTAGTGCAGAAATTGATTCCTATGCTATCGGCTTAGTGTTTGAACCTATGGAGTCACGCACTCAAGTCAGACAAAGTAGGAAGGAATTAACCTATGTTTATATGTCTAATTTGGAAGTACTTGATCTGATTGAAATATAAGCTAACTTGATTAAGAATTAAGTTATGGGTCAAATGAGATTGAAGAGTTGACTATGTCTAGCTAGCACTATACATGAGGTTCATATTCGATCTCGAGGATGAACAGTTTCTGATCCATGATCCATGGAGCATATGAAAGATTAGATTTAGATGCTGATTAATTTTAAATTAGATCTGAATTAATTAGTCTTAATTGAGTTCAAAATCTAAGTTATACTTGATACAAAAGTCCTAAAGAGTTTGGAATTGACAGCCTTTCAAAATTATTTTGAACCAGCTTCGAATTAGATTCGAATTAGATCTGTTTTGATGAGATATGAGTATTCTCACTTGCACTAAAATTTTTCTCTATTATGGGCCGACCAACACCTGGAGCTTTACTCATTTGGGGCATCCCATATGGGTGTGGGAGTGGGTGCAAATTGGTTGTCATATGTGATGGCAATTCTGTCTCATGTAGGAATCTTTCTTTCATGAGTATTGGACTGATTCAAATTAGATTTGAGTTAGAAATCCTATACTTATTGGATCATAGGAATCATCTATAAATAGAGAGGATCTCTACCTATGGATGCATAGCAAACAAATCAGATCGAGAGAAGAGAGAGAGAGAGAGTGAGGCGTGAGAAGAGAGAGAGGTCCCTTCTTCCCCCTTGCCCTCTCCTCTTGTTGCCGCCCCTCTTCTCTTGGGTGTGGATCCATCTTGACGTCCCACCTACTGGTGTGAGGTGTCATACTAGCACAACTCATTCCTCTATTGATTGAGTTGCAAAGGCAATTAGATTGGAGTTCATCTCGCTTTCCTACAGCGTCTGACGTGCATGAGTAGTAGAGGGTCTACACATCCAGGCCTCCATGAAGGTTTATATCAGATAATTTGAGATTTAATCTCTGGTTCTACTTCTAATCAGGTAAAAATTTGATCTTTAATCATGTAGGTGAATAAAAAAATTTTTAGATGCAACCTGGACTTTCTGAGGAGAAACAGTTTCTTTCCCTTCATCTTCACCCCACCTACTTACACGTTGAAATAAAAAGAGTTTTATTTCATTCTTGTACATGTAAGAGACTTGAGAGAGGCTTTCACATTGAGAGGGGTCTTGGGTGTGGTTTTGTGGCATGAAAGAAGAGGAGAGTCCTCTTCTCTTGGGGTGTGTGCAAAAATCAGGTTTCTAGGGTTTAAGTCCTTAGGGTTTGAGAAGAGAGAAAAATATGAGAAAAAATTATTTCTTCTCCTTTCTTCTTTCATCTCTTCATCTCCTTTATAAGTTCATCTTCAATCTCTAAAAAAATTTTAAAGATTTGAAGAAAAGATCCAGATCAGCCAAGAAGAAGGTCTTCACACGAGCTAGCACTTCCGAGAAGACCGATCAGATTGGGACTTCGAGTGAATTTTTTGTAGAGATCGGATGTATGTGTGGCTATGAGCAACCAGTGAGGACCCTCTCTACCATGTCTTTCAGTAGCGGTGATCATCAACTCATGCAAAGATATCGAGTTCTGAACTCAGATTAGAAGTAGATGTGATCTATTATTTACATGCATGCATGCTGATATTATCTTCAATATTTTTTTGATTTTATATGCAACATATCATGTCATAGATCCTAAAATATATTGATTTGATGATTAAATCATATACATATTAGATTAATTTAATGAATCTAATTATTTTTCACTATAATTTATTCAAAAAAATTTTAAAATACATGTATGAAATCGCCTACATTCATCAACAGTGGTATCAGAGTCTAGGTTCATTATAACATGATTTATGTGCATATTAAATCTAAATTTTAATTCTATTTAGATCTGATATATGATATTTTGATTTAAATTTAATTAATGGTTGATCATACAAACTGACATAAGGTTGTCCTGTTGTAGGGTTTATCCCTTACAGTGAAAAGGTTGTCCTAGTTTATACTGAGCATTGATAAAATCTTATTTTATGTATTGCATGTGATGCTATGATCTGATTTAGATATGATTTAAAGTTATAATCAGATTTGATGTAATTTAGATTACATCTAAATTTATGCATATGTGATGTGTGATTAGATTAGATGATCCGATTAGCAAGTACTTAGATTGGGTTGATTACCAGACCATCCGGTCATAGAAGCAAGAAGGATTTAAAGGCTCTCTCTTCCTATTTGATGGGATGCCATTATGATGTATAGGGGTGCCATGTGATTAGATCCCATAAAGAAGAATATGAAAGGAAGAATCTATTTTTTTGCAAAATTCTAGATTTTAAAACTCTAGGTTTGTTGTATATGATACAAAGTTGTATGAAATAAAAGATATCTAATCCATATGATTAAAATTATTTTAATCATGAAAAAATAAAATCTCAAATCATAAAAATTTTAGATATGATCTACAAGGTGTTTATGATTGATTTTATTTTAGAGTTATGCAAGATTTTTTCAGATCTGAAACTCTTTGAGAAGTGCTCACACAATCTCAGAGTTGACCCAGTTTTGAAATGAGTTGACCTAGTCTCCTTGTGTAGCCGGCTCAATATTGATTGAGTCGACCCAATTTCAGAATAGAAAGTCTTTGCATAATATTTATTATAAATTATTTATAAAATAAAAAGATTGAAATTATTTCAAACCTAAATCTAAACCCATGTTAATGCTGAAACTTAATTGAGAATTATGTGTAGAATCAATTAGATCTACAATCGTGATTTAAGATCTAACGACATTGCATAAAATATGGGGGCATGGGTTAGCTCAAATCAGGTCCTTTTAATTGGGTTAGACTTAAGATTAGAATCAAAAAATTAATTGATCATGTAGAGAAATTGATTAAGTCTAATCAAATATTGAATTAGATCAATTAAATTTTTTTTAATAAAATAGTTGTAGATGGTTAAGTCCATGTCTTTGATTAGACCAGATGGACCTTCATTGTGGCTCAGTGGTTGAACCCGAATCATTAGGTTGGTCAAATCAAAACTAATTAACCAATTAGTGTCCAAGATAAGTTTTGCATTTCGATCGGTGATTTTTAATTAGGAGCAGCTTAGCTGGCCATTTTGATGGTGTCTAAGGGAAGCTTAGCAGACCCTCCCACCGATCTCACTTATGTAGCCAATTTGATGGATTATATCTTGATTAGATCTCTAAATAATTTGAGTTGACCTATATCATTAAAGTTGATCAGTGTGACTGATCTAAGTGCCAGTTCAACCAGTATGATCTTAGTCCAATTCAATGACTTAGTGAAGTCAGTGGGAGAATTATGGTTTATTGGTTGATCTCTTGTCTTCTCTTGCATCATAAATTAAATTCTCTAAATTATTAAGTTCTTAAAATGGGCTAGTTATGGAGATAACTAGATCATAGCCTTTCATTAAGGTGAATGATAATGGATCCATTATTTTTGATTAACATTGCAGGCACCATCAGTCTGGAGTTCTCTTTGAATGATGGAATTGTCATTTATCATATGATGTCTTTGTTATACTATTTAATGATGGTTGGGTTGATCGAGCCATTTTTGGGCCTAATCATTCATTAGTTAGAATCACTGAGTAAGTTTATGTTAATGGTTTGACCTAATCGAGACTTTCAGTGGAGGCCCATCGCCTACTGAAATAAAATCTGAGATAAAATTAATTAGTAAAAATTATTTGAAAAAATAATTAACTAAGAACCTACCCATAGATGCAGATGGGTTGATCGAGCCATCCTCAAATTTGTATACAGTCTGTATGGATTCTAGTACCTGCTAAGAAATTAGAGTAATTCTTTGGATTAGAGGTAGAGGCTACCAATTGGATCAAAGTAGTGGGGGAACCTTTAGACTAAAGTCTAAGTCTTTAGGCTTAATCAATTTATAAGTATAGAGGTCTTGAATTTTTTCTTTCAGTTATGGCTAGATGTCCGTTGCTTCATTCACTGTTTGACAGTGACTTATAGGACCCAACTTTCATAGATGGTATCGAAAGTTGTAAATAGTTTTGAGCACAAATGGATCCTAAATATGATTATGGATCTAGCACCTGAAGTTTCCATATCCCACACACATGATGTAATCAAAGGTACTTATTAGAAGTGGCCAAATAATCACATCATCGTGTGTTATTTTTTGAGAGCAGCAAAAAATCACGAATTTAGTTGTAAATTCGATGATGCTCAGTGAGAAAAAATCTTTCAAATATTGAAGGAGTTCTTTTGCACCTCTGAAAATATATCTTCAGTGGGGCAACAATCTTTTGAGAAAAAAAAAAAGAAAAGAAAGTGCTAAAAAGTCATGCTTGGGTTGAGGAGCCCGAACTGATAAAAGAGTCTAAGATTAACCAAGTTTGGTAGAGTCCCTTGATTCGAACAGGCTAAGAAAGAAAAATCAATAAAGGGTTACTGGATAAGGTACTTATATGATAATACCTTGTGATTTCTCTATCTGTGACACTACTATCTAGATATTAGATATCAAAAGTTCATGCAAATTATTACAACAACTTCAGGTTAGTATAAAGTTTGAAAACAGCAAGAGATTCCTAAATATTGGAGATGGAAGTTATGCTCCAATCCTGATTTTAAAAATTCTCAAGCAAGTTTTCAATTCTAACAATATCATTTTAGTGATTGTCACTATTGTCTAATAATTTTTGTGATATCATTATGATGTCAAAATTATATGGACAACTAAAAAATGATATTTATAAATAGTCACAGTCTATTAGTGTATTGTACATAATAAACAAACTCCTTAAAGTAGATAATGTCATAAATATCTACCTGTGGTAATTTAGGCTCGATCATTTAACAAAATAGGATCAATAGAAGATAATTTTTGAAGTCAATGATTGTGAATCATTGTCAACCTATCAATCTTATCTCTGTAGTAAGATGATCGAATCACTTTTTGCTAGAAAAGATGAACGAGCCAATGATGTTCTGAATCTAATATATACTGATGTATTGGATATACAAACATATTTATCATAAATTTAAATTATTTAAAATGTTCAAATGATTTCATAATAAGGTAGAGAAACAAACTAAGAAGAGCAATGAAACTCTTTAGTTAGTCAAGGAGGAGAATATTTTTCTGATGAGTTTTTGACATATCTAGAAGAGAATATGATTCTCTCTTATTGAAATCGATTTTGTTAGATATAGTTTGATCCATAATGGGATTTACAACTCTGCCAGTCTCCTCTTAAGGTTATGCTCTTGAGACTATTTATCATATTCTGAACTGAATTTTGAAATAATCAATCGTAAGGACTCCATATAAGATATAGACTAGACGTAAGCCGATACTTTCTTACCTTAGGGTTTGAGAGTGTTCAGTTTATGTCGAGCATTTGTAGATCGATTAGCTTGGATCTTGATCCTATATGTATTATTTTATAGGATATTCCAATGAATCTAGAAGATATAACTTCTACCATGCTAAAGAACAAGAGTTGTTCAGTATTCTTTTTAGAAAAAGAGTACTTTGATGAAGGTACTGATATCTTTAATGTAAAACTTATGAAGTTCGATAGGTAGAAGAACTGACACAATCTGGTGAACCCATAGAACCAGATTTGATTAGATTAAATCTAAAATTTATTATAGAGGTACCATTAAGAAGATTCGATAGAGTACTGTGTCCATCGGATAGATACTTCGGTATCTAGGTCTGGGACGTGATTTTATTGAACTCGATGAGAACAACAAGAATTTGATCGCCTACATGGATGCCATGCAGAGATCCAACTTCAATTAGTGGCTTGGAGCCATAAAGTCTGAAATTGAATCCATGAAGGTCACCGGTGTATGGACACTCGTTGATCTATTCGAAGAGGTAAAATCCATAGGGTGCAAGTAGATCTTCAATAGGATCGAGAGCACAGACGAGAAGGTGGAGACCTACAAAGTTTGTCTGGTTGCCTAAGGATATTGTCAACATTATGGTATTGATCATAACGAGATATTTTCTCCTATGGCAATGCTAAATATTTGGAAATTGAAACATATATTTTGATAAGTAATCAAAACACATAGTTTTGTTGAGAACGAAGAAAAACTCTGTAAATACAAATGGGTTAATAGTTCTATAAGTATATTTCTTGTATTATATATAAATAAAATTTTTTTAATCGAAAATGATATTTATTACATTACAGAGAATAAAGATTTCACTGTTATTATTATTCTCCATAAAGAATTTTGGGAAAAGCATCCCTCATCCTAGGGATGAAGATCTATAGAGATAGATCTAAGAGACTGCTTAAGTTTTTTCAGTCCAATGTACATAGAGTGTTTATGAGTAGGATTTGTTCTATCATGTACATCATATATGAGATCGGATATGGTATACTTACTAAAGTAGTGAGTAGATACTTGCAAGATCTAGATGAGAATCACTCGAAGGTCATCCTTAAGTATTTGAGAAATACTAAGGACTGACGACTCAGTTATGGAGAATTTGATTTAAAACTTATGAAATTTGATTTCAGTTTTTAGTTGGATATGATAATAGCAAGAATGTGTCAGAATACATCTTTATCCTAAATAAATAATGGAGTAATCTGCTGGAAAGGTTTCAAGCAGAGCAATATAGCCAAATTCAAATTGCGAGGCAGAATGCAT
The DNA here is from genome assembly GCF_000442705.2 of Elaeis guineensis. Classification (NCBI taxonomy): domain Eukaryota; kingdom Viridiplantae; phylum Streptophyta; class Magnoliopsida; order Arecales; family Arecaceae; genus Elaeis; species Elaeis guineensis. The sequence continues at coordinate 93,047,503 of NC_025997.2, forward strand.
TGCAGCATTCGATGCTTATAAAGAAGCTATGTGATTGTACAGGTTCACTGGTAAGCTAGGAGTGGCACCCTTCGATGATTGTCCAGCTGTATTGTATAGCACCGAAGCCATAGCTTTTGCCAAGAAGCCAAAGTTCCATTAGCTTACTAGGTATTTTGCATTGCTACCATTTTATTCGAAAAATCTATTAAGATGACATCAATCTTTAAAAGATTGATAGAAAAGAGAACTTGACCAACCCATTTAATAAAGTCTCAGTATCTAGGAGTTTTAAAATGATAAATCGAAGATGGGTATATGATACTATACTGATTGGCTTTAGTCCAAATGAGAGTTGTTGAGAAATGTATCCTAAAGCCAATCATTTGATGATTGTGCTAATTATAAATATATATGAATTGATCAATAATAAAAGTTATTTGATCTTTTTCATCACAAGATTATATTTTCTAACAAACTCCTATATTGTGATGAAGTTCTTAGGACTATTTTGATTGATAAAGGAGGATTTATCGTGTAGTCCTTAAATTGGTTCATGATCAAATGATACGCTATTACTAGAATGATAGTGATATCAAGTGTAGGTCATTATGTACAATATACGTTGGTTATCCTCGTAACCAAATAGTATAGAGACACTGGTATGGCATGCAGATAAAATGTAGGAGTACATCGTCACTAAATATGATCAACTTCGGAGTACTCTACTGTCAAATGTAGCTCATGAAGGGTATGGGTATAAGTGTCCCTCCAATCTGAGATCACCACAGTGACTACAAGCAACTCACTATACTTCGATGCCAGACTAACTGAGTTTCTAATTCAGTGATGAAAGATTTTTGAGTGCTATCAAGTACTTGTCAAGTCGGTGCGTGAGTCAAGATGGGATTGATCCTTCCAAGTTAGTAGGAGTTAATGTATTAATATATTTCAATTTAGAAAAATTTGGGTTCAGATAATCCATGTGATGGATTTGAAAAAAATTGAAATACAATATGGATGACTTATCTAGAATTGACAGTTAAATCCTAGGTCATTCTCGAGTATTAGGATCAAAGGGATGAATTATATGGTAACCATACACCAATAGGTTCTTGAATTTTGCTTCGCCTTCATTCGAGCTATCCGAACGTCGGATCACCATTGCTAGATGGTTACATCAATTAGTTCAAAAAATTATTTATGTGCTATCAGCTTAGATTCAAACCTATGAGGTCACACTCAAAAAAAATTTCTGACTGATCATGTGGTTGATCAATGATTGAAAATCATTCAAGGACTTAATCATCAATTCTATTGATGGTTAACCTTATATAAAAATTATAATAAATTAATTTATCAAGTGTTAGTGAATTAATGAAAAAATAATTAGCAATTAGATTGCTGATTAGCTTAATTTGATTGAGCAAAGAGGATTAAATAAAATCTAATTGAATTGGATTCAATTAGGTTGGACCCAATTAGGTTATGAGATGACCTAATCGCTAAGGGAGAATTGTCCCTGATTTGATTAGGACTTTGAATCAATCAATTTTTAATTTGATTGAGATTTAATTAAAAATTTATAAACTTAATTAGATTAGATTTTATATATTTTATTTGGGCTAAACCAGATGTGATTTGATTTGGATTCAAATAAAAAAATTAAGAGTCCTTATTGGAATAGGACTCTTCTCCCATGCGCCTCTCACTTTGATACCATATATCCTCATGCACAAATAGTTTTTGCATGGAATTTTTTTTACAGCAAAGAGTCCTTTCCCTTCTCTATCTCACGTCTAAATTTGGGTAGGATCAGGTTTTAAATGGTATGTTCAAATCTAATTTGAAATAGGATACCATAAAGGTAATGTTTAATATTATCTCTAAGACCTTGCCACCAACTTATTTTTTTCTCCTTACCATATAAAAATATGAGAAGGGGAGTCCCATATTTTTTTAGCATGTTTTGGCCATAAATTTTTGAGTAGAGGCGACAACACATCAAGATTCCATGATCTCTAGGACTCCACCCCACCTCCTTACACATTGAAATAAAAGGAGTTTTATTTCATTCTTGTGCGTGTAAGAGATCTGAGAGAGAAGCCTTCACATTGAGAGGATTCTTGGGTGTGGTTTTATGGTGTGAAAGAAGAGGAGAGTTCTCTTCTCTTGGGGTGTGTGCAAAAATCAGGTTTCTAGGATTTTAGTCCTTAGGATTTGAGAAGAGAGAAAAATATGAGAGAAAAATATTTCTTCTCCTTTCTTCTTCCACCTCTTCATCTCCTCCAAAAGTCTATCTTCAACCTCTGAAAAGGTTCCAAAGATTTGAAGAAAGGATCTAGATCAACCAAGAAGAAGGTCTTCGTGCGAGCTAGCATTCTCGAGAAGACCGATCAGATCGAGGCTTCGAGTGGATTTTTCATAGAGGTCGGATGCGTGTGCGGCTGTGAGTAACTAATGAAGACCCTCTCTATCATATCTCTTAGTAGCGGTGATCATCGACTCATGTAAAGGTATCAAGTTTTAAACTCAGATTAGAAGTAGATATGATCTACTGCTCACATGCATGCATGCTGATTTTATCTTCAGTATTTTTTAAATTTTATATGCAAATATCATGTCATAGATCCTAGAGTAGATTGATTTGATGATTAGATCATATACATGTTAGATTAATTTGATTAATCTAATTATCTTTCATTGTAATTTATTCAAAAAAAATTCAAAATACATGTATGAAATTGCCTACGTTCACCAATAGTTATGGCCATTACCTTTTGCTCCGATCACTATTAGATAGTGATAAATTGATGGGATCAAATTTTGATAGCTGGTATCGAAAGCTTAAAATAGTCCTGGAGCATGAACAGATCTTGTATGTATTGATAGATCCGACATCCGAAGAGCCAGCTCCAAATGCATGTAGCACAGTCAGAGACACTTATCAGAAGTGGCTCAATGACCGAACTATAGTTCATTGTATTATGCTGGTGGTAATGAATGATGAGTTCAGCTATCATTTCGAGAATGCTCAGCCACAGGGCATGCTGTAAATATTGAACGAGTCTTTTGGCACACTTGATAATGTTGAGAGGTACAAAACTAGTTGTGCCATCTTCAATGCTCGAATGAGGGAAGGAGCGTTGGTCACTGATCATGTACTGTACATGATCTAGATGATTGAGCGCTTAAGCAAGCTCAGCTTTCCCCTGCATGAGCAGGTGGAGAAAGATGTCATTCTGAACTCTCTATCCAAATTCTACCTCCCTTTTCTTACTCATTTTCGAATGATAAAGCCTGCGGTCGACTGCCATGATTTACTGGGGTTGCTATAGAACTTTGAGAAGGATCACCAGTTCCACAAAGAGTCAGTGAATGTTATGGGAGGGTCTTCTTCTGGACATCGACCCTTTAAGAAAGGAAAAAAAATAAAAAGAACAAGAAAAGGATGAAAAGTGCTAGAGCACCCAAGTCCAGTCAGACAAAGAACCTAAGTCCGATCAGAGACAGATGAAATATTTTTACTGCAAGAAGCAAGGGCACTGGAAGAGAAATTATCCTTAGTACATTGCCTCCTTGAATCCGAATAGGCTAAGAAAGAAGCAAGTTTTTGTTGGATAAAGTAATTATATGGTAACACCTTGTAATTTCTCAATTTGTGATTCTACTATCTGAGTTTTAAATATTGAAAGTTCGTTTAATATTTATAATTTGTTGCAAGGTCTATAGGTCTGTAGGAGATTTGAAGAAAGTGAAAGATTTCTTAATGTCGGAGATAGAAGATCAGTTTCAGTTCTAGTGTTAGGGACTATTAAGCTTATATTCAAGTCCAATATAATTGTTCTTAGTGAATATCACTTTTGTCCTTCCTTTTTATTGAACATTATTTCTGTAGGCCTCTTGGCTATGTACGGTTATAAAATTTTAATAAAAAAAATAATTTTAATATCATTATGAATGATGTTAATATAATGAATGGATAGCTGAACAATAGTATTTACATATTGTTGCAACCTGTTAGTATAATGTACACATCCAGCAAACATCCTAGAATTAGTGATGTCTCTGATATCTATCTTTGGCACTGTAGGTTAGGTCATGTTAATAAGAATAGAATAAACAGGTTGACATAAGAGAAAATTCTTGAAGTCAGTGATTGTGAATCACTTTCAACCTGTGAGTCCTGTTTTCTTGAAAAAATGATCAAGTCACTTTTTACTGAAAAAAGTGAGTGAACCAGTGAAGTTCTAGGTCTGATACATACTGATGTATGTGGACCGATGAACACTAATGCCAGAGATAGATATTATTATTTCATTATATTTACAAATGATCTATCGAGATATGGGCACGTCTACTTAATGACACATAAGTCAGAATCATTTAAAATGTTCAAACGATTTCATAATGAAGTAAAAAAATAAACTGAAAAGAGTATTAAAACTCTTCGATCCGATCAAAGAAGAGAATACCTCTCTAGTGAGTTTCTAACATACTAGAAGAGTATGAGATTCTCTCGTAATGGATCTCTCCTGAAACACCACAACATAATGGTGTATCAAAAAGGAGGAATCGAATCCTGTTAGACATGGTTCGATCCATGATAGACTTTGCAAGTCTGTCGATCTTCTTTTAGGGATATGCACTCACATTGACTTGTTATATTTTAAATAAAATTTTGAATAAGTCCGTAAGTAAAACACCATATGAGATGTAGACAAGGCATAAGCCAGCACTCTCTCACCTTAGGATTTGGGGATGTCCGGCTTATGTCAAATATTTGAAAACTGACAAGCTTGAACCTAGGTCTGACAAGTCTCTATTTGCAGGGTACCTAAAAGAGATCAAGAGGTATTACTTCTACCTTGCTGATGAGCAGAAGATGTTCATCAGCAATAGGGCAGTCTTTCTAAGAAAGGAGTTCTCTGGGGAAGGAACTAATGTCTCAAAGATTAGACTTGATGAAGTTCTATCGATAGAAGAACTGACATAATTTAGTAAATCTATAGAGTTGGACTTGATTAGATCAAATCCGAAATCTATTGTAGAATCATCTTTAAGGAGATTCGATAGAGTACCGCATCAACCAGATAGATACTACGATTTCTTGGTCTGCGATGGTGATCCAGTTGAACTCGATGAGAACAATGAAGATCCGATCACCTATATGGATGCGATGCAGAGGTTTGACTTTGATAAGTAGTTGGAAGCCATAAAATCTGAAATGGAGTTCATGAAAGTCAATAATATATGGATATTGGTTGATCCACCTGAAGGGGTAAAACCCATAGGATGAAAGTGGATCTTCAAAAGGAAGAGGGGTGCAGAATGAAAGGTGGAGACCTATAAAGTTCATCTGGTTGTGAAGGGTTACCATCAGCATTAGGGTATTGACTATGATGAGATATTTTCTTCTGTGACAATGCTCAAGTCCATTTGGATCATGCTTGCGATAGCAGCACATCTGAACTATGAAATCTGACAAATAGATGTGAAAACAACCTTCTTAAATAGAGAGCTGGAAGAAGAGGTGTATATGATACAACCTGAAAGTTTCATATTCACAGATGAGTCTAAGGCATGCAAGCTTCAGAGGTCTATTTATGGACTTAAGCAGGCATCTCGGAGTTGAAATATGAGTTTTGATAAAGTGATCAAAACGTATGGCTTCATTAAGAATGGAGAGGAACCCTGTATATATAAGTGGGTTAATAACTCTGTGATAGTATTTCTTATTTTGTATGTGGATGACATTCTTTTGATCAGGAATGACATCTCTACATTATAGGGAATAAAAGTTTGGTTGTCATCACAGTTCTCCATGAAGAACTTGGGAGAAGCATCCTTCATCCTTGGAATGAAAATCTATAGAGATAGATTTAAAAGGTGCTTGAATTATCCCAGTTAACATACATTGATACTATGCTAAAAAGGTTCAGCATGGAGAATTTCAAGAAAAACTATCTTTCGATAGGTCAAAAAATTTCTCTCTCGAAGAGTGATTGTCTGACAACTCCTTAAGAGAGAGAGCGTATCAGTAGAATTTCATATGCTTTGACAGTGAGATCTATTATGTATGCCATAATATGTACGCGATCGGACATGGGGTACTCACTAGGGGTAGTGAGCAGATACCAGTCTGATCCAAGAAAGAACCACTGGAAGGTCGTAAAGACCATCCTTAAGTATTTGAGAAATACTAAGGATCAATGGCTTATCTATGGACAATCTGACTTCAAACTTGTGGGATTTATAAACTTTAGTTTTCAAACAAATCATGATGACAGCAAGAGCGTGTCAGGATATATTTATATCCTGAATGATGGAGCAATCTGCTAGAAGAGTTTCAAGCAACACATTGTGACCGACTCTACTTGCGAGGTGAAATATATTGCGGTATCTGATACTGCGAAGGAAGCTGTGTGGTTACAAAAATTCATCAATGAGCTCGAAGTAGCACCCTCTCTTGATGGCCCCATCTTGTTGTACTGTGACAACACTGGTGCCATTGCTCAAGCGAAGGAACCAAAGTCACATCAGTAGATCAAGCATATTTTGTGCCGCTACTATTTGATCTGAGAGATCGTGGATCGAGACGACATCGAGCTTCAGAAGATCGACGAAAAGAAGAACCTAACCGACCCATTTACTAAAGCTCTCGGTGTCAAGGAGTTCGAAGACTATAATTCAAAGATGGGTATACGATACTGTATCAAATGGTTTTAGTCCAAGTGGAAGTTGTTGGAAATTATATCTCAAAATCAATCATCAGTCTATTGACGGTTGAGCTTATTATTGTAATTATATATGAATTAATAAATTAATAAATATTATTTGATTTTTTCGTCACTGTGTACATCTTATTTTGAACTCTTGTTATGTGATGAAATCCTTAGGACTATTTAATTCGATATAAGAGGATATATCATTTAGTCCTTAAACCTTAAGTTTATGACCAAATGATATACTATTATTAGGATAATAGCTATATCAAGTTTAGGTCATTGTGTGCCATGTACGTTGGTTGTCCTCTTAATCAAAGAGTGTGGAGACATTGGCATCGCAGTCAAATGAGATGTAGGAGTACATCTCACTGAACGTGACCAACTGCTGAGTACTTTACTGTCAAGAGTAGCTCACGAAAGATATGGATATAAGTGTCCCTCCGACCTGAGATCATAATGGTGACTTGCAAGCAACTCAGTGTGTTTTGGTGCTGGACTCTAAATTTTCAATTCAGTGATGAAAGATTTTTGGGCACAGTCAAGGACCTGAGAAGTCAGTGTGTGAGTCTCCAAAAAAAGAGGAGTTAATATATCAATGTATTTCAATTCAGTAAAATCTTGGTCGAGATAATCCATATAATAAATTTTAAAAATTAAAATATAATATGGATGACCATATCAGGGTTGACAGTTAATAGGTCACCTTGAGCATTTAGGTCAAAGAGATGAATTATACGATAACCATATGCCAATAGATTCTTGAATGATGCTTCGCAATCTTTTGACCTATCCGGATATTGGATATCATTGCTAGATGTTCACTTTGATTGGTATAGAAAGATTGTTTCTATACTACCGACTTAGATTCGAACCTATGGGATCACACTCAAAAGAAGTTTCTGACTGCTCATATGGCTGATCGACGATTAAAAATCATTCTAGGATAAAATAATCAATTCGATTAATGACTAATCTTGTGCAAAAGTTGCAATCAATCAATTCAATAATTATTGGTGAATTATAAGAAGATTGATTAGTAATTAGATTGCTAATTAGCTCAATTTAGTTGAGCATTGAGATTTGAAAGAAGAGTACCCTATAAGCCAATCGCAAGTGTGTTGCGTGAAACTTTTTTTTGTAATTTTCCAACTCATGTAATGATATTTATTAAATGAAGTATTGATTTATCATTTTAGCTGTATCTTATTATGTCTAAGATAATGATGAACCCCAAAGATTAGGGTAATAATTTTAGAAGATGTAAATGGATCATGCTAGTAAGATCTAAAATTCTATTCTTAAATATTTTTATCGTAGGAATATTGAGTCGGAGATCAATGTTTCGGATAGTTTTGGATAGACTGACACATCCTATGTATGCTCAATGGAGAGGATGACAGATCTCACTAGCCACTTGTGTATTAAACACTAATACAAGGATGTAGGTGCTCATTTGAGAAATGAGTCCACTGAATTGACTCGATGAAAGAGAACATCTTATGGAAGCCTTACTTGCATGTCAAAGATGGTTCTCTAAGTAGAAGTTGTGCAAGTAATCCTTAGACCTAAGATCACCATGGAATCTTGTGCACAAAAACTCATAGTTTGGTTCATATCCAGGCATGGCATTAAGACATGAATGGGGTATTCTAGATACGGTGGAGTGTATATGGAGGTTGTGAGTAGGTCAACATAAAATTGATCACTCCTAGTAAGAGGAGATCGCATCTTGTGAATTCTCATTCCTATATGACTTAAAAAAAATCTTTTGGTCAAAATCAGAAAGGAGATTAGAAAGAATTTTTAATATTTTTTTATCAGAGTCATCATTGGTTAATTGAGAATTGATATGAATATGTGTTTGAGTTTGACATGATTCTATACTCATAAATATATTCAAGGTGTAGGGATGATCGAAGGATTGAATTGCATGGTAACTTGCCACTGAAGGATATATTTGATATTTTCATCAAATTTCATATCTTCAGGGTAGTAATGATACATTGCTAGACGTCAATCTTGACTTGTAGGTTTGATCGAATTAAAGAGTTTAATTCGATTGCCAATTAGAAAGGATTCTAATTATTAAGCTCGGGTTAGCTCGATTGGACCTTAATCGATTAGATTAGAATCTAATCAAATTAAGTCAACTTGCATCTAAACCTACTACTAGCTAGATGTAAAATCCAATGGGTCACACACATATAAAAATTAGCTTCTCCTTTCTGTCGATCTTTTGAAGGTCGATCTTCTGAAGGTCAATATCACCTCGATCCATGATCTTTCGGACCAGGTGGAAGTGGCACAAAATGTGCTTCGTCCGTTGGTGTGCTTTGGGTTCCTTCACTTGAGCTATGGCACCAGTGGTGTCGCAGTAGAGCAAAACCGGACCATCGAGGGAGGGTGCTACTCCGAGCTCGGTGATGAATTTTCTCAGCCACACAGCTTCTTTCGCGACATCCGATGCTGCGATGTACTCCGCCTCACAAATAGAGTCTGCCATATTATGCTGTTTGAAACTCTTCCAGTAGATGGCTCCACTATTCGGAGTAAAGATATAACCCGACACACTTCTGCTGTCATCATGGTCAGATTGAAAGTTGGAGTCTATGAACCCCATAAATTTCAGATCTGACTCACCATAAACCAACCATTGGCCCTTAGTATTTCTCAAATACTTAAGGATGGCTTTAACCACTTTTCAGTGGTTTTCTTTAGGATCAGATTAGTATCTACTCACTACTCCTAGTGAGTATGCCACATCTGGCCTTGTACATATCATGACATACATGATAGATCCCACGACCGAAGCATATGGGACTCTACTCATACGCTTTCTCTCCTCAAAAATTATCGGACAATCCTTCTTAGAAAGAGAAATTCTATGGCCTATCGGTAGATAGCCCTTCTTGAAATTCTCTATGCTGAACTTCTTCAGCACAGTGTCTATGTACGTGGACTGGGATAACCCAAGCATCCATTTAGATCTATCCCTATAGATCTTCATTCCTAGGATGTAGGATGCTTCACCCAAGTCCTTCATAGAGAACTGCGATGATAACCAAACTTTTATTCTCTGTAGTGCAGGGATGTTATTTTCGATTAAGAAAATGTCATCCACATACAAGACAAGGAATACCACAACTGGACCGTTTGCCCATTTATAGATGCAGGGCTCTTCTCCGTTCTTAATGAAGCCATACATTTTGATCACCTTATCAAAATACATGTTTCAACTTCGAGAAGCTTGCTTCAATCCATAAATGGATCTCTGAAGCTTGCACACCTTGGACTCATCTATGGATGTAAACACCTCAGGTTGTATCATATACACCTCTTCAGTCAGCTCTCCATTTAGGAAAGTTGTCTTTACATCCATTTGCCAGATCTCATAAACCTGATGGGCAGCTATTGCAAGCATTATCTGAATGGATTTGAGCATTGCCACAGGGTAGAACATCTCATTATAGTTAATACCATAATGTTGACGATACCCCTTAGCAACCAGATGGGCTTTATAGGTCTCCACCTTTCCGTCTGTGCCCCTCTTTCTTTTGAAGACCCATTTACACCCAATGGGTTTAACCCCTTCAGGTGGGTCAACCAATATCCATACATCGTTGACCTTCATTGACTTCATTTCGGATTTTATGGCTTCAAGCTATTTTTCAAAATCAGATCTCTGCATTGCATCCATATAGGTGATCGGATCCTCATCGTTCTCATCGAGTTTGATGAGATCACCATCCCGGACCAAGAAACTGTAGTACCTGTCTGACTAATGCGGTACTCTATCGGATCACCTTAATAGTGCGGGTACATTGGGCTCCGAATCTGATCTAATCAAATCTGACTTAGGTTCAGCTATTGGTGTCAGTCCTTCTACCTATTGAACTTCATCAAGTTCAACCTTAGAGGCAACGGTTTCTTTACCAAGGAACTCTTTTTCTAAAAAGGTTTCCTTAAGGTTGACGAACACCTTTTGTTCATTAGCATGGTAGAAAAAATATCCTTTGATCTCTTTGGAGTACCCTGTGAATGTGTATTTATCAGACCTAGGTCAAAGTTTATCTGCAACTAAATGTTTGACATAGGCCGGGCACCCCCAGACCTAAAGGTGTAAAAGTGCTGGCTTACACCCTGTTCATATCTCATATGGAGTCTTAATTACAGACTTACTTGAAATCCTATTTAACAGATAACAGGTCGATTCGAGTGCATATCCCCAGAAGGGTATCGGCAAGCTGGCAAAATCAATCATGGATCGGACCATGTCTAACAGAGTCCGATTTCTCCTTTCTGACACACCATTATGCTGTGGTATTTCTGGAGGAGTCCATTGAGAGAGAATCTCATTCTCTCCTAGATATGTGAGAAACTCATCAGAAAGGTATTCTCCTCCTCGGTCAGACCGAAGAGTTTTAATACTCTTCCCAGTTTGTTTCCCTACTTCATTTTGAAATCATTTGAATATTTCAAATGAATCCGACTTATGTTTCATCAGATAGACATATCCATATTTGGATAGATCATCCATGAAAGTGATGAAGTAGAAATATCTACCTCTAGCACTTGTGCTCATGGGCCCGCATACATCAGTATGTACTAGGCCCAAGAGCTCAGTAGCTCTCTCACCTTTTTCAGTAAAAGGTGACTTGGTTATTTTATCAAGAAGACTGGATTCATAGGTTGGAAGTGATTCACAATCATTGACTTCAAGAATTCTCTCTTGAGTCAACCTGTTTATCCTGTTCTTGTTTATATGACCTAGCCTACAGTGTCATAAGTAGATATCTGATATGCTATCTAATTTAGGATGCTTGCCAATAGAATAGACTACATTAACAGGTTGTGATAATATATATACACCATTGTTCAAATGTTCACAAAATATAGTAACACCATTCATAATGATATTACAAACTTGTTTCTTTATTGAAATTTCATAATCATTTTTGGCCAGAAGGCTTACAGAAATAACATTTAAAAAGAAACTGGGATAGAAATGACAATCATTAAGAACAATGGTATGGGACTCAAATACAAGTTTCTAGATTCCTAATGCTAGAATTGAAACTGGTCTCCCATCTCCAACGTTCAGGATCCTCTCGCCTTGCTCGAATCTCCTACTGACCTGCAACCCCTGTAATAAATTGCAAATACGGTAAAGGCTATCGGTATCTAATACCCAGTCAGTTATATCATAAATAGAGAAATTGCAAAGAGTTATCATATAAATACCTTGCCCAGCAATAGCTTGCTTCTTTCTCTGCCTGTTCGGGTCTGGGAGGCAATGTACTGAGGATAGTTTCTCTTCCAGTGCCTCCGCTTCTTGCAAAAGAAGCATTCAGCTTGACTCTTATCGGGCTTGATCTTTCTGGTCTGGCCCTGCATTGATGTCCCAGCCTGAACTTGCACCTTCTTCATTTTCTTCTTCTTGTTCTTCTTCCCTTTCTTAAAGGGTCGAGAACCAGAAGACGAACATCGCACTAAGTTCACCGACTTCTTGTGGAGTTGGTGATCCTTCTCAAAGTTCTGAAGCAACCCCAGTAACCCGTGGTAGTTTACTTCAGGCTTTGACATCTATAATGAGTGAGGAATGAGAGATAAGACTTGGGTAATGAGTTCAGTATTGTATCTTTCTCAAGATGCTCATGTAAGAGAAAGTTGAGGTTGCTCAAACGCTCCATTAGCTCGATTATGTACAATACATGATCAGTAATAAAGGCACCATCCTGCATTTTGGCATTGAAGATGGCACAACTAGTCTTGTGCCTCTCCATGTCATCGGATGTGCCAAAGGCATCCTCCAATACTTGAAGCATGTCCTTTGACTGAGCCATCTTAAATCTACGATTGAACTTATCGCTCATGGCAGCCAGCATGATGCAGCGCATCGTGGTCCGATCACTGAGCCACTTCTGGTAAGTGTCTCTAACTGTTCCATGTGCATTGGCAGCTGGCTCCTCAGGTGCATGATCCGTTATCACATATAGGATCTGTTCATGCTCCAGGACTATCTTCAACTTTCGGTACCAGCTATTGAAGTTGGATCCCACAACTTATCATTGTCCAACAATGATCAGAGCGATAGAGAAGTGGCCATATCTGCACAAAAGAAAATCATAACCTAATTAGTAATTGATTCATTAAACCTAAAGATTTGAATTTTAATCAAAAAGTTTCTCTAACTATTTTATTCGAATTGATAGCCTTTACCTCCAATTCGAGGAATTACCCTAATTCCTTAGTGGATACTAGAATCCACTTAGACTGCACACAAATCCAACTTTGGTTGGCCAACCCATATACATCTAAGGATAGGTTCATAACCAATTATTTCTTTAAATAATTTTTAGTAATTTAATTTTTGCCCCAGTCCCTAATCAGTAGGCTTTGGCCTCCGCTGAAAAGGTCTGGTTAGGTCCAACCATTAACATACCATACTTGGCCCATCTAGCCAATGAATGATTAGGCCCAACTATGGTTGGCTAACCTAACCACCATTTAGAAAGAAGCAGTCAAGAAATCATATTATGAATGATAATTCCATCAGTCGATAAGCACCAGGCCTTTGGGCCTCCAATGATTATCCAACTGATGGATCCATTATCATCCACTTAATGGGAGGCTATGATCTAGTTATCATCATAACTATTTTATTTTAAGGACTTAATAATTTTCAAAGATTTAATTAATTTAGAGAATTAGGTCAGATGAATCAGCTTATCATGATCCTTCCACTGGCTTCTCCAAGTCAGCTTAAGGGAGACCAATAAAAGGGCTGGTCTAGGAGCACCTAAATCAGTCACACTGATTTACCTAGCTGATATGGGTCAGCTCGAATAGTCAAGTGATTCGATCAAAATATAATTTCACCAAGAGGTCAGGTAAGTTCGATCGATGGAAGGATCTGCCAAAGCTTGCCTTAGACACCATCAGAAATGATCAGGTAAGCGGGCTGCCAATTAAAAACCACTGTCTAGTTTACCTTAGACATCAACTAGTTTAATTAGTTTCGATTAGATCAACCTAACAGTTCGTGCTAGACCGCTTAGCCAAAAATCAAGTCTATTTAGTTCTCGTTAAAGACATGGACTTGACCAACTACAACTATTGTAATTGATCTAGAGAATTCTTGATCTAGTCTAAGACAACAATTGATTAGATTTAGTCAATTCTCTAATTAAGTCCATCTTTAACCTAACCTTAGGTCTAACCCAATTAATGGACCTAATTTTCGCTAACCCATTAACCCAATGTGTTATGGTTTGCGTCTTAGGTTCTTTAATTCACAATCCTAGAACCTAATCAAACAACTTCTTATTCTCAATTAAGTTTTGGGTTGAGGGTTGGGGTTCGGCTTTTCGAAAATATTTTTTATATTTGTAAAATATTTTTACAATATGGTTCTACCAACCAAGTTGCATGTTTGATTTATAATCATAATGCAAGTGAAATAAGCATGAAACTACTTTAGATCTAATCTAAACAGATTCATGCAATTGAAATAATTTCAACTTTAAACTGCACAAATTTTTCAGACAAATATATGATGGTTCTTTGCACAAAAATTATTAACAAAGAGATTTTATTTTAGATTTAAACACCTTTTAAATCTAATAAATCATAAATTTAATCTAGATCACATCTAACAAATTTATGATTAAAGATAGATCTACACGAACTAGGACAACCTTTGCACTGTAAGGGGTAAACCTTATAGCAGGACAACCTACAGTTCGTGATTGATCTAAAAATTTTAATTTCAAATTTAACAATCAGATTATAAATTAGATCTAATCTAAGAAATAATCTAAGTATATATAAATAATCATGTAATAAATAACCTAGGCTCTGATATCAATTAAAGGAACCAGATCTAGGGTTTCAGGGTTAGATCTTGAAATTTTTTCAAGATCAGGCAGCAGAAGATTAAAATAAATCAAAATTTATTTTATAAAATCAGAAAATTTTTAGATCTAAGATTCTATTACATGATTATTATATGGTATTAAATCAAAAATTAAAATATAAAGAGTAAGAACTACATATTGATCATATCAACATGTTTCTATACTACATCTAATGTATGTAAAATATAATAGATCAGATCTATTACCTTGCAAGTTAGACATTCTAACTTTACTGATTTGAGCTTGAGAATGATGTTGCGAGCCGCACACATATCCAACCTCTAGGAGTCATCCACACGAGCCCACGAATCACGATCAGAAGTCCTGGTCCAGGAAATCAACACAGTATGCTAGTACTGCACTGATCCTTCTTCGATGGTCGATCAGATACCTCCTTCTTCTTGATTTAGACTCTTCCAAAGATAAAAAATAGGAGAAGGAGTTTTAGATCTGAGACACTCTCAGAAAACTCAAGATGGAGGAAGGGAAGAGGTGAACACAGCAACCCTAGAAGAAGACCCTCTTCTTCTTCTCTTTGCTCTCACCTAGACACCTAGTCTTGTGTCTATTGTATCTTTACTCTCTAACCTTATTTCTTTTTAATTTTTGCACAACCCAAAGGTCTCTCTCTTTTTTATTCTTTATAAAAATTTCATAAAAAAATTCATTTTAAATAGATAGATATGATAGAGTCCTTGTTTAGGTCAAATACCTAGTCAAGGATTATCCAAACATGGCAAGACAAGGGGCGCCGAACTCTTGGGCACCCTCTCTTTCTTTTTGCATGGACCACCAGCAAAGGATGCATATTATGTACCATAAAAGTTATAAAAATCTTAAAAAAAATTTGAGTAAAATCAGTTCCATAAGGAAAGAGTTTTGGTTTCCTAAAATTCTATCTCATAGAATATGAAATTCAAACTAATTTATACTTTGACTTGATCCACAACCACTTTCCATGTAAGAGAGAAAGAGAAAAAAGTTTTGAGCATGTGTGAAGACCTGGGGGAGAAGTTTTGTTGCACAAAATAAGAGAGAGTGGGCGTGGGGGCTAAATTGGCGCAAGGTGGAATCCTAGTCTTACTAGGATTCAATCTATGTCTTGTTCCAATATGGTTTCTCAAACCAAATCAAACTAAGATCAAATCATCCCAATTAAGAATTTAATTTAATCAGATTAAATTAAATTTAAATTTAATTTAATTTTTTAATCAAATTAGAAATTAGGTTGACCCAAGTCCTAATTGAACTAGGACTAGTTTTTCCTTGCACTTGGCTTATCCAATAAACTAATTGAACTTGATCCAATCAAGCCCAAACCAAATCTAATTAAATCATATTCAATTAGACTTAATCTCAGTCTATTGGCTTAATCAAATTAAGTCAATTAGCAATCGAATTGTGAATCGATCCTCCTGCAACACTTGCACTAGGTTAAATGTCAATCGTATTGATCGTTTAATCCTAGAATGATTCTTAATCATTGATCAATCATTCGATCGGATCGTGAACTCTAATGTGTGTGATCTCATAGGTCTGAACTTAAGTCAGTAGCATAGAAATAAATTTTTATACCAATCGAAGTGACCATCTAGTAATGGTATCTGATGGCCGGATAGGTCAAATGTGTAGAACAACATCCTTAGAACCCATGCGGATATAGTTTCCATATAATTCATCCCCTTGACCAAAATACTTATAGGATACCTCAGAGTTCAACAGTCAACTCTGATCAGGTTGTCCACATTGTATTTCAAAATATCAAATCCATCTGATGGATTATCCTGGCCAAGATTTTGCTAAATTGAAATACAGCGACTCATTCTTCTCCAACTCTTGGAGTGATCAATCCCATCTCGATCACACTTTGACTTTGCAAGTATTTGACTGTGCCTAGAAGCCTTCCATCATTGAATTAGAAATTCAGTTAGTCTAGTACCAAAGCACAGTGAGTTGCTTGCAAGTCACTGAGGCGATCTCAGGTCTAAGGGATACTTATACCTATATCCCATCAGAGATATTCTCGACAGTAGAATGCTCTGGAGTTGGTCATGTTCAATGATGATGTATCCTTACATCTCACTTGTATGTCATATCAGTGTCTCCACACTCCTTGATTAAGAGGACAACCAACCCATATGGCCTACAGCGACCTATACTCGATTGAAGCTGTCGTCCTTATTAACAACCTATCTGTTGGGTATAAATTACCCGCAGCCGAAATCGACAGCAGAACGGCTCCGCCCGGACTCCTACGGGAGCCGGGCTCCTCCTTCAACAGCAGAACGGCTCCGCCCGGACTCCTACGGGAGCCGGGCTCCTCCTTCAACAGCAGAATGGCTCCGCCCGGACTCCTACGGGAGCCGGGCTCCTCCTTCAACAGCAGAACGGCTCCGCCCGAACTCCTACGGGAGCCGGGCTCCTCCTTCAACAGCAGAACGGCTCCGCCCGGACTCCTACGGGAGCCGGGCTCCTCCTTCAACAGCAGAACGGCTCCGCCCGGACTCCTACGGGAGCCGGGCTCCTCCATCAACAGCAGAACGGCTCTGCCCGGACTCCTACGAGAGCCGGGCTCCTCCTTCAACAGCAGAATGGCTCCGCCCGGACTCCTACGGGAGCTGGGCTCTGCCATCGACAGCAGGGTGGCTCCGTCCGGACTCCTACGGGAGCCGGGCTCTGCCATCGACAGCAGGGTGGCTCCGTCCGGATCCCTTTGGGAGCCAAGCTCCGTCCTCAGTCTCCGACCTCAGTATCAGCTGCTGGAGCCAGACTCCACCCACGACCTCGTCCGAAAGGGGGACTCCTCCCGGACTCCTACAAAGGCCGAACTCCGACTACTGCCGAGCCTTGATCAACAGATCCGTGTCCCTTGGCAGATAACAATAACTGCCATGATCCTGTTTCACTTCCTGTAGCGGATTCCACGCGGCTCCACCTACCCCTGCGACAAGTGCTGCACGATCCCACTACCCTCTGACAGGCTGTGTCAACAGCTATGATGCTGCTCCGCTCCCTGCGGCAGGTGCTGTGCGATCCCACTACTCGCTGACAACTAGCAGTAACGGACGCCGCTCCACTACCTGCAACAGGCCCTATGTGGCGGGCCATGATGATGGCCACGTGTCTGCTCCATTATCTTTCGCAATCAATTCCCCTGACCATGGACGGCCCACTACCAGGCGGTTACAAACGTCGCCATCAGTCCGTTGCCTCCCCCGCCTATAAAAGGGGGACTCAGATACGTTATTCTTTAAGCTCTTTTGCCTTATCTCAAAATTCTGCTAAACTCTCCGTTCGAGCACTCCATTCTTGTTGAGGCAGAGAATTGACTTGAGCGTCGGAGGGTCTTGCCGGAGCAACCCCACCTCCGGTTTAGACTTCCCTTGCAGGTTCCGACGGCGACCGCGGCTTCCTCAACTCCAGCTTCTCCGGTGCAGGCGGATTTTTGCACCAACAGGATTGGCGCTAGAGGAAGGGCTTGTGTCTTCGCAGCACCCTTATTCTTGAAGGAGCGCTCAACGGACCCGCTTCCGGCCATCTTTTCCGGCATCCAATCCTCTTTCTCCCATCCGATGCCCTCCCGTGAGGTTTCCGCACAACTACCTCCGACTATGGTTGATGATAAAGGGTAGCCGGATGACCAGCCTTCGTCGGATTCCGTCAACGTCATCTCGGGAAAATCCCGGTCGGAGGCAACCAGCACATCAGCTGCACCCCTCAAGCGGCAAAAAGTTGAAGAGCCCATAGCCTTCACTGAAGAAGATGCCCAGGGAGTCCAATTCCCTCATAACGATGCGGTCGTAGTTTCCTTGAACATAGCAAATTATGATGTCCGTCGCATTCTCGTCGACAACGGAAGTTCGGCCGACATCTTATTCTACAGCGCTATTCGAGAATGGCCACTCTTGGCGGTCATCTAAGGCCGATGTGCTCTCCCTTGATAGGGTTTACTGGTGATGCCGTTCCGACGGAAGGAATGATAGCTCTAACTGTGACTGCTGGTCAGCATCCAAAGCAGTCCAGAGCCCTGGTGAATTTCCTGGTGGTAAAGGCGCCGTCTGCCTACAATGCAATTCTCGGCCGACCCGGCCTCAATGCCCTTAGGGCCGTTGTTTCAACCTACCATTTGAAGGTGAAGTTCCCCACTGACAAGGGGATTGGAGAAGTTCGGGGAGACCAAGCGCTGGCCAGGCACTGCTACAATATTGCCCTGCAAAGAAGCGATCAAGCGGACCTTTGTCCAGTCGATGGGTTGGATGCGCACGACGACCTCACTGAAGAGAGGGGCGGCCCGATCGAGGACCTAATACCAATTCTTTTGAATGATGGGAATGCGGAGCATGTGGTGTTAATTGGCTCCAACCTGGAGGAGGAGGTGCGGATGCATCTCGTGGATTTTCTCCGAAGGAATGCGGACGTTTTCGCATGGGTCCCGCGGATATGCCGGGGATTGAGACAGAAGTCATGGAACATCATCTGGCGGTCGACCCTAAACATCGGCCAACAAAAGAAAAAATCCGGAGTCATGCCCCGGAGAGGCAGAAGGCGATAGCCGAGGAAGTGGATAAACTTCTCAAGACCGGATTCATCAAGGAGGTCAATTATCCAGAGTGGATCTCCAATGTTGTCTTGGTCAAGAAAGCAAACGGCAAGTGGAGGATGTGTATCGACTTCAAAAAGCTGAATAAAGCTTGCCCAAAGGACAGCTACCCCCTTCCCAGGATCGACCAACTGGTGGACGCTACCTCGGGCCATGAGCTTCTCACTTTCATGGACGCATTCTCCGGCTATAACCAGATTAGAATGGCATCGGAAGATGAAGAAAAGACTGCTTTTATCACTAATCGCGGCCTTTACTGCTACAGGGTTATGCCGTTCGGCCTCAAGAACGCGGGTGCAACCTATCAGCGACTGGTGAACAAAATCTTCAAGGAGCAGATCGGCCGAAATATGGAAGTTTATGTGGACGATATGCTCGTGAAAAGCAGGTCTTCCGGGAATCATGTCATTGACCTCGAAGAAACCTTTGGCGCTCTTCGAAAGTATAGAATGAAGCTGAACCCAACCAAATGCGCCTTTGGGGTAACCTCGGGGAAGTTCCTGGGCTTCATGGTATCAGGGCGCGGGATCGAGGCCAATCCGGAGAAAATCTGCGCCATCCAAAATATGATTGCCCCAAGATCGATCAAAGAGGTTCAGTGCCTCACAGGAAGAGTTGCGGCTCTCAATCGCTTTGTCGCAAGGTCGCCGAGCATGTCTGCCCTTCTTTCAAACTCTCAAGCAGCCGAAAAACTTCTGTTGGACCCCTGAATGCCAACAGGCATTCGAAGAATTGAAAAGCTATCTTGGCTCACCCCACTGCTGGCAAAGCCCGAGCCCAAGGAGGAATTATTTTTGTACCTGGCAGTCTCTCCCACGCCCTGCAGCCTCCTTGTTAAGGAGGAAATGAAAGTCCAGCGACCGGTCTACTACATTAGTCGCGTGTTGAGGGACGCCGAGACCAGGTATACTAAATTAGAAAAACTGACCTACGCCTTGTTGATTGCAGCTCGGAGACTCCGACCTTACTTTCAAGGGCACACGGTGACGTTACTCACCGACCAACCGATCAAGGCGGTTTTACACCGAGCTGATATCTCCGAAGAATGGCGAAATGGGCCATCGAGCTCACAGAATTCGACATCAACTACAAGCCTAGACCGCGATAAAAGCCCAAGTGTTGGCGGATTTCATAGTAGAATGCACCATCCCCGAGGAGGCCGAACCTGAGCAAAACAAAATTGACGACCTGAGGACTCAACCGAACTCCCCCGACGAAGAAGCCAGTTCGTCCGATAACTTTTGGACCCTCCATGTGGACGGATCGTCCAACATGGCAGGCGCGGGTGCAGGCCTGATCTTGACCAGCCCGGAGGGAGTCATTGTGGAGTACGCTCTGCATTTTGAATTCTCCGCAACGAACAATGGAGCGGAGTATGAAGCTCTGATCGCAGGATTGAGGATCGCTAAGGAGCTTGGAATAGGTCAACTCCGGGTGCACAGCGATTCCCAACTTGTGGTGGGGCAGGTCAGCGGGAGCTTTGAAGCACGGGAGGACAGTATGGCCAAATATCTCGAAAAGGTGAGGGAGTTCATCCCTGCCTTTAGCAATTTCGACATCAGGCAAATTCCAAGGTCGGAGAACATCAGAGCCGATCTTCTCTCCAAACTGGCGACATCGGTTCCGGCGAATTGCCAAAGGGCGTCCTCTTTGAAGTTTTAAAACAACCGAGTACGGAAGAACCGCGACTCGTAATGGAGATCGACCACGAGCCCAGCTGGGTCGACCCGCTAATAACCTATCTTAGAGATGGGATTCTCCCCAGGATGCGAAAGAAGCCCGAAACTCCGAAATCAAGCCTCCCGGTACATCCTTTATGAAGGCAAATTATACAAAAGATCGTACTCCTTGCCTCTCTTGAGATGCCTCCGACCCTCAGAAGCTGACTGCACTTTATGGGAAGTGCACGAGGGAGCTTGCGGAAGCCATTTAGGTGCCAGGTCTCTATCCCACAAGCTACTCCGCCAAGGGTATTACTGGCCAACAATGCACCATGATTCAATTGAATATGTCAAAAAGTGTGATCGATGCCAGAGGTACGCCAACGTCCAGAGACAACCTGCTACCGAGCTTACACCCTTGAGCGCCCCATGGCCTTTTGCGCAATGGGGAATGGATATTCTTGGCCCCTTTCCCATGGCGTCTGGTCAAAGGAAATTCCTCCTTGTAGCGATCGACTACTTCACCAAATGGGTCGAGGCCGAGCCACTAGCCAAAATCACAGAAGCGAAAGTGCAGGATTTCGTCTGGAAATCGATCGTGTGCAGGCTCGGTTTGCCTAGAACCCTCATCACTGATAATGGACGGTAATTCGCGGGAGCCAGATTTGCTGAATTCTGTGAAGACCTAAACATCTCCCACAAATTCACATCAGTGGCCCATCCCCAGGCGAACGGCGAAGCCGAGGTAACAAACAGAACCCTTTTGCGGGGATTAAGACCAGGCTCGAAAGAGCAAAAGGGACTTGGGCGGACGAACTTTATCATGTACTATGGGCTTATCGGACCACCCAGAGGTTGCCTACAGGAGAGACTCCCTTTGCTCTAGCCTTTGGTACGGAAGTCGTCATCCCGATCGAGCTTAAACTCCCGTCGGCACGAGTCGTGGCATTCGACGAACCCCAAAACGCGCAAAGTCTCAGAGCCAACCTCGACCTACTGGAAGAAAGGTGGGAGATCGCTCAGGTTCGAATGGCAGCCTACAGACAGAAAGTTGCCCGATATTACAACGCCCGAGTGAAGAACAAGGCATTCAAAGCAGGGGATCTAGTACTCCGATGAGCTGCTGTCTCACAACCTCAGGACCAGGGGAAGCTTGCCCCAAACTGGGAGGGACCTTATGAGGTCAAGGAAGTAGTCCGATCTGGAACTTATTATCTCAGGGAACTCGGGGGAGCTGACCTCCCGCGACCGTGGAGCTCAGAAAACTTGCGGATGTACTACCAGTGATTTCGTCCTAATCAAAAAATGCGTGCCCATTCGTCTTAGGACAATTCAAGCAGGCGGTATCAAAAATGAGAGGGCAACCTTATAAAAGTCGAAGGCCCGGTTCATTTAGACCGGATGGGGGGAGAGGCCTTGCAACGCCCATATGTGCCCCCACAGCCCTGTTAGGGACAGGAGGAGAACCTCGCCCTAACTTGAGCAAAGTCGAAGGCCCGGTTCTTTTAGACCGGATGGGGGGAGAGGCCTTGCAACGCCCATATGTGCCCCCACAGCCCTGTTAGGGACAGGAGGAGAACCTCGTCCTAACTTGAGCAAAGTCGAAGGCCCGGTTCTTTTAGACCGGATGGGGGGAGAGGCCTTGCAACGCCCATATGTGCCCCCACAGCCCTGTTAGGGACAGGAGGAGAACCTCGCCCTAACTTGAGCAAAGTCGAAGGCCCGGTTCTTTTAGACCGGATGGGGGGAGAGGCCTTGCAACGCCCATATGTGCCCCCACAGCCCTGTTAGGGACAGGAGGAGAACCTCGCCCTAACTTGAGCAAAGTCGAAGGCCCGATTCTTTTAGACCGGATGGGGGGAGAGGCCTTACAACGCCCATATGTGCCCCACAGCCCTGTTAGGGACAGGAGGAGAACCTCGCCCTAACTTGAGCAAAGTCGAAGGCCCGGTTCTTTTAGACCGGAGGGGGGGAGAGGCCTTGCAACGCCCATATGTGCCCCCGCAGCCCTATCAGGAACAGGAGGAGAACCTCGTCCTGACATGAGCAAAGTGGAAGACCCGGACTCCTACGGGAGCCAGGTCCCTACGCCAAGAAAACTTCGCCCGGACTCCTACGGGAGCCGGGTTCCACCGCAAAGAAGACTTCAGCAAAGAAGACTTCACCCGGACTCCTACGGAAGCCGGGTTCCGCCGCCAAGAAGACTTCGCCCGGACTCCTACGGGAGCCGGGTTCCGCCGCAAAAAAAAAAAAAAAAAAAAAAAAAAAAAAAACTTCGCCCGGACTCCTACGGGAGCCGGGTTCCGCCGCAAAGAAGACTTCACCCGGACTCCTACGGGAGCCGGGTTCCGCCGCTAAGAAGGCTTCGCCCGGACTCCAACGGGAGCCGGGCCCCGCCATCGACAGCAACAAAGGCTTCGCCCGGACTCCTACGGGAGCTGGGCTCCACCGCCAACGGCAGCTACAGGACAACTCCGCCCGGACTCTACGGAAGCCGGACTTTACTTATGACTTTGATTGCAGAAAAACTTTACCCTGGCTCTTACGAGAATCGAGCTACTCCAACTCCCAGAGGGCTTCTCCGTTCGGACTATCAAGGGAGCCGAACTTAGCCCCGACTTCAGCGGAGAAGAATCCGGGCGAACCTGACAAGTGGGTATCCCCGAACGGCACAAAAGCCGAAAAGGAGCTCGGCAAATGACGACCCCACGTGAACTGAAAAAGTTGCCACGACCTTGGAACAACGTAACACAGACAAAGAGAACGAAAGGAAAATGAAGAAGTCTGGCAGACAACTATTTAACACAAGATGCAAACAAGGTACTGAAATCACTTTTTCATTTAACAGAAGTACACATTACAGGACCCGGGGGTCAGGAAAAAAGAAGATACACGTCATCGCAAGTATCGCGGGCACGGTTCGGGCAGGACGAACCGGAGACCACTCCGAGCTACGAACTCTGTCTCTATCCTTCTCAATCGCATTCTCCAGTGCGTGTAACAGCTCTCGCCCATCTCGCCTCATTCTGTTCCCGAGGTCCCAACCTTGGCAGGAAAGGGGTGGGGTAGATCCCCGGAGGCGGAGGGGGCAACGACGGCCGCCACCCGAGATGCTCCGGCAAGGTCGGCATGCGTTACTTCCACCGCCCCCGCAACAAGTTCTACTGCCCCACTGTCAACGCCGACCGCCTCTGGTCTCTCGGCCCCGACGGCGTCAAGGATCCCGTCATGGCCTGTGACGTCTATTCTGCCCTCTTGACCGGTATCACCCCGCCTTGCTGCCCCGAGATTCGCAGGCAGAATAGCTTCCCCGACAGCCCCCGTTATTAAACCCTGTTGTTGAAAGAATTCTTCCTTGGGCTCCCTCTAGAGCGACGGAGATTCTCACCGGCCGCCATTCTCCTTCTCTCCTTCCTCCAAACCCTAAGAATTTCCTCGAGAACAGCCTCCCGAGTAGATAACATGGTATAAGGGAAGGAGACAGGGACTGGGGCGAGAGAAGCAGGGCTCTCAGATGAAAGAACAACGCCGGAATGAAGCTACGAAGGGGCTGAGGGGTTTAAATAGCCGATGGATCCTGACGCAGTTATGGCGGCGGGTATTCCTGGGCCAACCGATGTGTGCGCGTGGCGCGCTTATCTCCTTCACCGCCATCGAGGGTTGACCGCTCACAAATTCCTGCAAAGCGATGCTTGGGATCGCGTTTCAGCGGGGGTTCGAAAAGACTTTTCAAGTCACTTTCATCGAAAAACGGACTCTGACGTGCGCGCATTAAATAGGGGCGGCAGTGCGCAGGGTTCGAAGGGACGATTCCGGCTGCGCACATCTCTCTCTGTATACTTCCTTCGCTTGAAATTCAAACTCGAAAGTAGGGGGACTGGTGTTGGGTATAAATTACCCGCAGCCGAAATCGACAGCAGAACGGCTCCGCCCGGACTCCTACGGGAGCCGGGCTCCTCCTTCAACAGCAGAACGGCTCCGCCCGGACTCCTACGGGAGCCGGGCTCCTCCTTCAACAGCAGAACGGCTCCGCCCGGACTCCTACGGGAGCCGGGCTCCTCCTTCAACAGCAGAACGGCTCTGCCCGGACTCCTACGGGAGCCGGGCTCCCCTTCAACAGCAGAACGGCTCCGCCCGGACTCCTACGGGAGCCGGGCTTGCCATCGACAGCAGGGTGGCTCCGTCCGGACTCCTACGGGAGCCGGGCTCTGCCATCGACAGCAGGGTGGCTCCGTCCGGATCCCTTTGGGAGCCAAGCTCCGTCCTCAGTCTCCGACCTCAGTATCAGCTGCTGGAGCCGACTCCACCCACGACCTCGTCCGAAAGGGGGACTCCTCCCGGACTCCTACAAAGGCCGAACTCCGACTACTGCCGAGCCTTGATCAACAGATCCGTGTCCCTTGGCAGATAACAATAACTGCCATGATCCTGTTCCACTTCCCGTAGCGGATTCCACGCGGCTCCACCTCCCCCTGCGACAGGTGCTGCACGATCCCACTACCCTCTGACAGGCTGTGTCAACAGCTATGATGCTGCTCCGCTCCCTGCGGCAGGTGCTGCGCGATCCCACTACTCGCTGACAACTAGCAGTAACGGACGCCGCTCCACTACCTGCAACAGGCCCTATGTGGCGGGCCATGATGATGGCCACGTATCTGCTCCATTATCTTTCGCAATCAATTCCCCTGACCATGGGCGGCCCACTACCAGGCGGTTACAAACGTCGCCATCAGTCCGTTGCCTCCCCCGCCTATAAAAGGGGGACTCAGATACGTTATTCTTTAAGCTCTTTTGCCTTATCTCAAAACTCTGCTAAACTCTCCGTTCGAGCACTCCATTCTTGTTGAGGCAGAGAACTGACTTGAGCGTCGGAGGATCTTGCCGGAGCAACCCCCCCTCCGGTTTAGACTTCCCTTGCAGGTCCCGGCGGCGACCGCGGCTTCCTCAACTCCAGCTTCTCCGGCGCAGGCGGATTTTTGCACCAACAACAGGGAATAAAGATTTGGCTGTCGTCACAGTTCTCCATGAAGGTTCTGGGAGAAGCTTCCTACATCCTAGGGATGAGGATCTATAGGGATAGATCTAAAAGGTTGCTAGGTTTATCTCATTCCACGTACATTGATACTATGCTGAAGAGGTTCAGCATGAAAAATTCTAAGAAAGGCTATCTACCGATAGGCCATGGAATTTCTCTCTCGAAGAGGGATTGTCGACAACACCTCAAGAGAGAGCGTATGGGTAGGATTCCATATGCTTCGGCAGTGGGATCTATCATGTACGCTA